>NC_051388.1:61476720-61481720 GCF_015228065.2 Penaeus monodon | reverse complement strand
TAGAAGAAATCGACAAAGCGACAGCAAAAGTAGTTACTGCTCTGTGTGAAAATCGTAGAGGGTTTACCTGTACGGAGAAGGTGCTGGTATTATGCCTCGCTAGGTTGAGGCGGCTGCCGTGCAAGTAGGAGCTTCCAGACACCTTCGACAGGGACCGGTTGAGGGTGAGACTTCGAGGACGAGGTCGACGGATGGAGGTCGTGCTTCCTGGAGGGGCATTCTATGGTGAGAGAGGGAGAGGCAGAGGGAGAAGGAGAGGGAGAAGGTAAGGGAGAAGGAGAGGGAGAGGGAGAGAAGGTGGGGAAGAGAAGAAGGTGGCGGAGAGGGGAAAGGAGATAAGGGGGAGATTGAGACGGAGAGAAAAGGGCTGGTGAGAAACACTCTCTCTCTCTCTCTCTCTCTCTCTCTCTAACTCTCTGTTCTTATGTACTGTTTTTTCTCTGTATCTTTTTTTGTCTTCTCTTGTGTTTTTGCGGGTCCCCTTCCCTCTCTCTCTCTCTCCTTCTCTCTCTCTCTCCTCTCTCTCTCTCTCTCCCCTCTACCCTCTTCTCTCTCCCTTCTCTCTCTCTCTCCCCTCTCTCTATCTCTCTCTCTCTCTTCTACTCTCTCTCCTCCTCACCTCCCCTCCTACTCCCCCCCCCCTCCTTCCCCATCCCCTTCCTCCCCCCTTCCCCCCCTCCCCCTCTATCCGTCCCCTCCCCCCTCCTATCACTCCTCCCTCCCTCCCCTTCCCCTCCACCCCCCAGCCCCCTCCCTTCCCTCCCTCTCCCCCCCTCCCCCCTCCTCCTCCCGCTCCTCTATCTCCTCTCTCCTCTCTCTCTCTCCTCTCCTCTCTCTCCCCCCTCCTCTCTCCTCTATCTCTAGCTCCGCTCTCTCTCTCTCTCGCTCTCTCTTTCTCTGTCTCCTAGATCTCTCTCTGCTCTCTGTCCCCTCTCTCTCTCCTCTCTCTATCTTACTATATTCTCCTCTCTCCTCCTTCTCTATCTCTGTCTCTCTCTCTCCCAACTCTCTCCTCTCTCACCCATCTTCTCGTCTCTCTCTCTCTATCTCTGTTCTTCTTCTCTATCTCGTCTGCTCTCTCTCTCTCTCTGTCTCTCTCTGCTCTCTAGCTCCTCTGTCTCTCTCTCTCTCTCCTCTGTTCTCTCTCCTCTCTCTCTGCCTCCCTCTCTCTCTCTCTCTCTCTCTCTCCTCTCTCTCGTCCTCTCTCTCTCTCTCTCTATCTCTTCTCTCTCCTCTCTCTTCTTCTCTCTTTCTCTCTCTCTCTCTCTCTCTCTCTTCTCTCCCTCTCTCTCTCTCTCTCTCACATAACCGACACACACACATTAAATATATATATATATATATATATATAGAATATCTATATATATATATATAATATATATATATATTATTTATAATATATATATACATATATAATATATATATCTATATCATAGTATATATTATACATATAATATATATATATATACATATATTATATATATATATATATAGTATAGAATATATATATATATATATATATAATATACATATATATCTAGATATTATCTATATACATATATATTATATATATTATATCTATATATAATATATATATATACTAATATATATATATATATATATATATAATATATTATATATATGCACACACACACACACACACACACACATACACACACACACACACACAGATACATATGCACATACATACACAGATAGCTAGCTAACTAGCTAGCTAGCTAAGTAGATAAATATAGATGAAAATGAATAGATCGATGGATACACATATTTACATATAGGAAGATTGATAGACAGACAGATAGATAACTAGATAGATTATATATAGACTTTTTTATGGCTCTTTAACACTTAATATGGATATATTCAGCAAAAATTCTATAAAGATATAGTCAGACATCAAAGTATTTGCGATTCTAATGCGTTTTACCTGAATAATGACGTTTTTTCGTCTTATGTTACAAGTCATTTGCACAAAAATAAGCATAAGCAGATTAAGATCATCTTTTCTATTTTTACTTGCATTCTGTCTTTCTGTAGTTCGGCAATACATCACACATCCTTTTTTTCCCTCTTTTTCTGCTGTTTCCTGCTTTCTTGATTTTTTCTCTCTTTCCTCCCTCCTTTCTCATTTCTTCTCGTTACTTTTTTTCTCCTTTCCTTCTTCCCTCCCTCCTTTCTCCTTTTCCTCGCTCTCTTCTGCTCTCCCTCCTTTTTTTTCTCTCTCTCTCCTCTTCCCTTCCCCTCCCATCTCTCTCCCCTCTTCCTCCTTTTCCCTTTAACTTTCTCCCCTCCACGTTCTTCTCTTCCTCCCTCTCTCCTCTCTCCTTTCCTCAATCCTTCCTTCCTTTCCCTCCTCTCTCCTCATCTCTTCCCCTGTTCCTCTTATTCCCTTTTCGCTCTTTTCTCCTTTCTCCCTGTCTCCTCGCCCCTATCCCCTATTCCTCCTTTTTCCTCCGTCTCTCCTTGCCCCTTTCTCCTCTCCTCTCGCCCCTTTCCCCAGTCCCTCATTTCTTCTCACTCTCTTTCTCTCCTCCCCCATTTTCCTCTCCCTCCCTTCTCCTCTTCCTCCCTTCTCCTCTCTCATTTTCCTCTCCCGTCCCTTCCCCTCTCCCCTCCCTCTCTTCTCTCTCTCTTTCTCCCTTCTTTCTCCCTCCTCTCTTCTCACTTTCCGTCCCGTCTCACCTGGGTTACTTGAAGACTTGAGACGTTGCTGAAACACATACATCGAACTCCTTCTTCCTGTCTTCAAAGATCGAGTTGACATGATGGAGCCTCTTCTCTGCTCGACCTGGAAGGGATATTATTTAACTATGATTAATAGTCCCTTGGTGTGGATGTTCATTGATATGATTCATTGAGATGATTAACTTCCGTGTAAATCGTCTTTTGGTGCGAATATTGACATGATGGAATTCCTGCTCTGTTCGACTTGGAAGTGACATGATTGATTGTAATTAATCATGGTATGAATATTAATTGATTATATTAATTGAGATGACCAATTTCCGGGTAAATCGTCCTTGGATGTAAATGTTCACTGATGCAATTAATGGAGATGATTAACTTCTCTGTAAGTCGCCCTTGGATGCGAATGTTAATTGGTATAATCAAGTGAGGTAATTAAAATCTGTGTAAATCGTCATTGGGGAAACTGAATGTGAAGATAATTGAATGTGAAAGCTTAAACAATACCAACACTATTGAATGTATAATTTGTAGCATGCATTAAACATTAAAACTATCGAACTGAAATCAGTGCATTATTTACGAACATTGAATTAGCTTATAAATGTGAAATCTTTGGTAATGTTTATCAGCAGAGAGAGAGTGAGAGAGAGAGAGAGAGAGAGAGAGAGAGGGGAAAAGAGAGAGAGAGGAGAGAGAAAAAGAGAGAGAAAAAAAGAGAAAGAGAGGGAGAGAGAGAGAGGGAGAGGGAGAGAGAGGAGGGAGGTAGAAAGAGAGAGAGGAAAAGAGAGAGGAGAGAGAAAAGGAGAGAGAGAGAGGAAGAGAGAGAGAGAGAGAGAGAGAGAGAGAAGAGGGGAAAAAGGAGAAAAAGGAAAATGAGAAAAGAAGAGAGAGAGAAAGAGAGGAAGAGAGGGGAGAGAAAGAGGGAGAGAAAGAGAGGGAAGAAAAGGAGGGGAGAGAGAGAGGGGAAGGGGAGAGGGGAAAAGAGAGAAAAGAGAGAGAGAGAGAGGGGAGGGGAAGAGAGGGGGAGAGAGAGAAGAGAGAAAAAAGAGAGAGAAAGAGAGAAAAAGAGAAAGGAGAGAGAGAGAGAGAGAGAGAGAGAAAAAGAGAGAAAAAGAGAGAGGAAAGAGGGGAGAAAGGGAGAGAGAGAGAGGGGGAGAGAGAGGGGAAAAGAGAGAGAGAGGGAGAGAGAGAGAGAAAGAGAAAGAGGAGAGAAAAGAGAGGAAAGAGAGAGAGAGGAGAGAAAAGGGGAGAGAGAAAGAGAGAGAAGAGAGAAAAGAGAAAGAGAAAAAAGAAAAAGAGAGAGAGGAGGAGAGAGGAAAAGAGGGGAAAAAGAGAGAGAAAGAGAGGAGGAAAGAGAGGAAGAGAGAGAGAAGAGAGGAGAGAGGAAAAGAAGGAAGAGAGGGGAGAGAGAGAGGAGGAGAGAGGAGGGGAGAAAGAGAGAAAAGAGAAAGAGAGAGAGGGGGAAGAGAGAGAGAGAGAGGAGAAGAGAGTAGAGGGGGAGAGGGAGGGAGGGGAGGAGGGAGAGAGAAAAGAAGCGAGAGAAGAGGCAAAAGGGAAAAAAAAAGGGGAGAGAGAGAGAAGAGAGGGGGAAAAAAGAGAGAGAGAGAGAGGGGGGAAAGGAGAGAGAGAGGAGAGAAAAAGAGAGAGTAGAAAAAAAGAGAGGGGAGGGGAAAAAGAGAGAAAAAAGAAAGAAAAGGGGAGAGAGAGAAAGAGAGAGAGAAAAGAGAGAGAAAAGAGAGAGAGAGAGAGAGAGAGAGAAAGAGAAAGAGAGAGAAGGGGGAAGAGAGAGAGAAAGGGGGAAAGAGAAAAAGAGAAGAGAGAGAAAAGAGAGAGAGGGGAGGAGGAAGGAAAGAGAGGAGGGAGAGGAGAGAAGAGAGAGAAGAAAAGGGGAGAGAGAGAGAGAGGGGGAGAGAGAGAGAGTTTAAAGGGGGGGAAAGGGGAAAAGAAGAAACGAATGATAATATCTATGATAAACTCACAATGTTACCCATCTAGCTACTCCCTTGGAAGGATCATTGGTCAACCACCCAGTATAAACACCCAGTCAACTACATTATGTCAACATGGAGCCAAGTAGTTTTCGAATCATTTGATGCCCAAAAATGTTATTGTATAAAATTTATAAAATTAAAATAAAATTATATATATATAATATAAATTATTTATTATATATATAAATAATATATATTTTATATCTATATATATTATATATATATATTGTGTGTTGTGTGTGTGTGTGTGGGGTGTGTGGTGTGTGTGTGTGTGTGTGTGTGTGTGTGTGTGTGTGTGTG
>NC_051388.1:61469220-61471720 GCF_015228065.2 Penaeus monodon | reverse complement strand
GATGTCGTTTAATTCGTCGATAATCGTTTTCATCGCGAAGTCATCTCGGACGCGCCCTTCCGCCCTCGCTCTGGACACCACGCTGCCCGTCCACACCAGAGGCAGGTAGTACATAGGGTGGGGGGTGACCTTGCTAATGGCCTCGAAGATCTTTCTCTCGGATGAGGTCATTAACCCTATTGGGGGGGGGGGGAGATAGAAGTAGAGAAATGGAAAATAAATAAATGAATAAAAAAATGGCAGCAGGGAGAATGGTGGTGGTTATAATCGAGGTGATGATTCAATGATGACGGCACTGTTCGAAATGATGATAAGGAGCATATCTATAACGGTAAAAATGATGTGGATAATGATCACATGGAAATAGTGATAGTAGTAACAATAACAATTAGGACGATAAGAATAAAAGAGATAGCAGTAAATAAGATAATCATAACATCCTTTAAGATAGTGGTATTGATGCCAATAAAAACACTAATAATAATAGTTCCTTGAGGAGACCCATATATCGCTTAAAATATTCACACAGGCGTGATTTAAGGCCCCTTCCGTATACAATACATCATGATCTTGAATTTTTCACACATGGTATAATTTTAATCCTATCATATATATATCTTATCATATCGGATATACTAACTATAGTCTCCCGTTTAACACGTATTTAAGCTTGAATTCCATAGGTTTCTTACCAGCCTCCTGCATGTGGTCGAGGGTTGGAAAGCGCTTCTTGGCTCGCGGGGTGATCATGCGCAGCGTTAACGTGAAAGCCAGGTTCACGTAACGCATGATAGTTCGGCGCATGAGTCGGCCGCGATCGTCCTAAGGGGTAAAGGTGGAAATGCAATGCAGATGTTAATATTGATAGGTAGGGGGTACCTATTCTGGTGGTTAGATCGGAAACTGAATAAAATACCATGTGTGTGTGTGTGTGTGTGTGTGTGTGTGTGTGTGTGTGTGTGTGTGTGCGTGCACACACACACACACACAGATCGCATATATATATATATATATATATATATATATATATATATATATATATATATATATATATATATATATATATACATACATATATATACATATATATATATATATATATATATATATATATATATATATATATATATATATATATATATATATATATATATATATATATATATATATATATATATATATATATATAGATATATGTATCTTATATAATATATATATATATATATATATATATATATATATATATATATATATATATATATATATATATATATATATATATATATATATATATATATATATATATATCAAAATATGAAATGATTCAACCTGGATTTTACTATGTTTGATGGAGAACTGTTTTGTGTTTTTACATGCTATCATTATGATGCGTTACGCTCATTGTGATATAACGTATACACACATATACATTGTGTGTGTGCGTGTGAAATAAAATACCGACACAACAGAAACATTAAAAGGAGCTCCTCAAATGATGTAGCAAAATATGACACTATTAAACCTGGATTTTACTATGTCTGATAAAGAACTCTTCACGTGTTCGAAATGTCACGTTTTCATTTTATTTTCAATGTATATGTGTGTATTCCAGCTTGACTATAAGCTATAGCACAATGAGCGTAACGCACCATAATGATAGCATGGAAAAACATAAAACAAAAAAAGAAAGATAAATGACAACAAAGTAAATAACAGAAACATTAAAAGTCATTAAAAAAACGTACGTAAAATAATAAAAGAATTCGAACACAGACTAAGCCATGGATCCGCGACAAACATACATGTCCCTGAATAGCTGTGGACACGACCAGGGCGATGGTCTCCGGCCACGGGATGCACTCGAACTGCGCCCACCACCTCTGGATGACGATGCTCACGTAAAAGCCCAGCACGAAGGACACGGGGATCAAGTCGCTGAAGTAGGTGCAGTAGAGGGACACTTTCTCGAAGGCTCTGCGGCACAACGGTCATAATTAGATTACATTAGGTCACAGTGTGTTTATGGCTGCAGTGTGTCAAAGCATTAGTGTGCACATGTGGTGGGATACTGCAGCAACACACACACTGATACAAGTGTATAAATACCGTTCCTTATAATGACTCGAATCCTCTCTGTACATCAAAATTAGCATAGAAACCCCTGTATACCTGACAGCGTACCTGAATTCCTGATCCAGTTCCAATGAATGCTTTTTTTTTTTTTTTTTTTTTTTTTTTTTTTTCAAGTGTCCTGTCCCACAAGGACGTTGGCGATCATGGACTTCCACCTCCCTCGGCTTATGGGTATTGTCTCTAAAACCCATATCAATATCAATATCAGGAAAAAGAAAACATCTGGCAACTCACTCAGACTTGGGAGTACTCCGATTCTCCAAGGCTCTTTTTTATTCTAATAAGTTTACACTTATTACTAATGTGTACATGTTTTAATACTTAAAAAAAATATATTTTGATTCAGTATTGTATTTTATCACCATAC
>NC_051388.1:61414220-61416720 GCF_015228065.2 Penaeus monodon | reverse complement strand
GAATCTACACAAACAAAAATGATTATGGAAACATTGTCTGCTTTCTAAGACTTTTAGAATGGACAGAGTAGAATTATTATAAAAAAATACGATTTATCAATACATATTATTCTACTTATCGAGTATTGTGTCCATGTTCTCCTGTATAGATACAGTCACTTAATTTTGCATTTCAAAATTAATATGAGATCTTACGTGAACTTCGGGGACATTGAAACTGTATTCTCTCAAAAAATTTAACACAAAATTCTGTACATAAATGGAAACCTGTTCGTGTCGTTTCAAAATATGATAATGATGGTAATAACAACCGCAACGACGATAAGGATGATTGTTATAATTACTGGAACTGTTATTGTCATGGTAATAGTGATTATTACCATGATGCTGAAAGCTCATAAATAGAACATAGAATTAATAGGAAATACAAGGTTGTTAATAAGAATAACTGCACTGACAATGTAAATGTAAATCATATTAAATTTATCTTAAGAGTATTAATGACAATCACGGGAATAATAACAAAAATAATTCCAGCTACAAATGATGATAATCCTAGTAAGAGTAATAACAACAATAGTAATATAAAATAATAATAGCAATTATTTAAGTGATGTTAATTGTAATGACACGATAATGATAATGATAACAAACAATAGTGAGAATAGCAATAATGGTGATGATGACAATAATGATACTATTACTAGTATTTCTACTCCTATTACTACTACTAATGATGACGACGATAATGATTAATAATATTAATTATGAAAATAACAATGATAATTGTAATAATGATAATAACCATAAAAATAACAATCATGATAATAATGATAATAATGATAATATAAGTAATATTAATAATGATAATAACAATAACAATAATGGTAATGAGGATGATAGTAATAATAATCATAATGATGACAATAATAATGATGATGATAATGATAATAATGATAATAATATTAAAACATAATAAGGATGATAAAGATAATAAAATAATAATGATAATAATAATAATAATAATAATAATAATAATAATAGTAATAATAATAATAATAATAATAATAATGATAATAATAATAATAGTAATAATAATAAAGATAATATTTTTGCATATTTTTGTTAGTGTTCCATTACCTCAAACTTCAATCACCCTAGATCGCTGGTAGTGACCCGGTGTTTTATTTTAATTAGCAAATCTAAAGAAACTTTTTCAATAATAATGATAATAATAATAATAATAATAATAATAATAATAATAATAATGATAATAATAATGATAATAATAATAATGATAATAATAATAATGATAAGAATGATAATGATGATGTTGATAATGACGAAAATATTCATAATGGTGAAAATGATGATCATATTAATAACAATAAGAGTAACGATAATAATGAAGGTAATAATACCGACAATAAAGCAAATCTTAATACAAAAATAGAGGTGAATAATAAAAAAGAAGTTATTGTCCTTGTAATAATATCGTGATATCAAATTTATAGAATAAGAAGAGAAATACAGTGATATACAACACACACACACACACACACACACACACACACACACACACACACACACACATACACACACACACACAAATATTTTTTTTTGATGTTAAGTATTTTTTTCTACGATTTCAATTTGATTCCAACATAATTATTCAGATTTCATTTCACACTCGCGGAAAATACACCATTTAGGACCATCATGTATATGTGTAAATCACCCTTTATTCACGAAACGAAATGTAGCCTGATAGACTTATATAATTTTTTAAAAATAATTTTAACTATTTTAACTATATTTAATCATTTTTAACATTTATATATATATATATATATATATATATATATATATATATATATATATATATATATATATATATATATATATATATATTTTTTTTTTTTTTTTATTTCTAACTTAGCGAATTTTGCATTGATTCACGAGCAGGTATGGAAGGATGCAATTAACCATATTCAGTTGCTTAAAACTCATGCTCACAAATACAATTAAAAGGGATGAATAAAAATCATCAGTTGCATAATTGATGATATGTAACGATCCCTTCAATTTTAGACCTTCAATGGAACAAAGACATTCTGATGAAGATGTCAAATCGATTACATCACGACCCAATTACATTATTACAAATTTAATGAGCTTAGTCCATGTATGTTTTTTTTTTAGTTTTAGTCTCGTTCTGTATTCGCTGTTAAAACAAGCGTAATATAAATCAATATTTCTTCTATTAGCTTGTTATTTCCGTATCATTATATGTAGTCGAGTTTTATTTTCATTTTTATTGTACATTTTTTTACAGTATTAAGAAAACAACAACAACAACTAAATTTCGTTTTCCTTTTCTCTCCTCTCACTACTTTGTCTTCTTTGTTTTTGTTTTGATTCTTCTTGTTTTTCATCTTCTTATTATTTTTCTTCCTCTCCTCCTTCGCCTCCTTCCTCTTTTTCTTCTTCTTTTCTTTTA
>NC_051388.1:61389220-61399220 GCF_015228065.2 Penaeus monodon | reverse complement strand
AGGCCAGTTTATTTGCCGTGACAAGGAAGCAATGAAAAGCTCGACGCCTTACAGTGCTTGGTACTGCGAATAGAATAGAATTATCGTGTACACCGCATTCTTGTCATGCACTGTGTACTTCAAAGGACACGAGCGCACGCTGTTAATCTGCGTGTGAACACTGACAGTAGTGGACACTGATCAATCTTGCCGCTGCTCAACAGAACAGAAGGAAAAAAGGCCTCTAAAATACAGGTGTCCTCGACGAAGGCTTGCAAAATAGCAAGCGCGCGTAAATATGCTAAATTGTACATGTCGAACCGATCTCCATTGTTTTGGATTATAAAACAAATTTCACAAAACACTCTCTATGTGAAACTTTGTTTTGGATCTTACCCTATTATAATCGAGCATATTTTTTCCTATAAAATGAAACTTTGTGGACATGTTTCTACAAATCTATAGAAAGTACATGATATATTTCTAGAATGCACCAAACAAAAGATAATGTGCTCGTGTTAGAGGCCAATTTAATTATGTACATATTTCTTCAAAACCGGCGAATACGGCCGTTAACTAAAAATCCCACAGACTCTTGAAGTTTATGCGTGCGTGTGCATATTCTCTATATATTTATATTTTTTATATATACATATGTATATGTGTGTGTACACACACTCGCATATATATATATATATATATATATATATATATATAATATATATATATATATATATATATATATACATATATACATATATACATATATGTGTGTATATGCATGTATGTATATAGTATATATATACTATGTATATGTATGTATATATTTATTATTTGTAATTATTCATATAGTTTGCTAATACCTATATCAACATATAACTAAATATTCAGTAAAGTTTCATGATATCCAACTTAACTGTAATCCTTCAAAAGTTATCATGTAATAAGTTTATACAATGATAAATTCTTAAGCAGCCGTTTCACAAAATTAAAAGCATAACTGAATCATGACAAAAACGGTTCTTGAAGTAGTACAACGCTCACGGATCGCCAGCGAGCGTGAGGTCATGAGCGGTGCTGGGAACATGTTCACACAGAGGGCTCCTGACGCTGAGGCAGTCCTCGTCGCTAATGTAGAAGTAGTGGCGGAAGGTGACGGCGGCGCAGAGCTCGTGGGAGTCGCGCCGCGGCGCCTGCTCGTAGTGGTAGCAGGCCGAAGTGTTGGTCCAGTAGGCGACGTCCTCAGGCTTGCCGTCTTGCGCTGGCTCCTGCTGGCGGCTGCTGCAACTGTCCGTGTGTCTGCGAAGGAAAGGAACGTCACTGCAGTGTGTAATGAGTTTGGATTAATTTATCCTATCTTTTCACTGATTCATATGTGCGCGTTTTCAACCCGAGGAATTTTAGAAATGTGCTTTCTATGGCGTTTGATATTACTAAATTTAGAAGCTTTTTTTCTGTAAATCATGTCATATAATGCATCAACTGACATTTTTTCTCTCCAATGTCCATGAGCCAAAGTTAAGTATCAATTTCTAGGATTTCAGAGGTCGTTTGAAGACTCAACGATCGAGTGAATAAATAAGTCACTAGAAAATATCTTATAACATTTAAGAGAAGAAGAAAGAGGTAAATTTCAACACCTGTGTTTGTATATTTAAGATAAAATAGATTATACTATCCACAACTGGAAGAAAAACGTAAACCTCTTTTAAAAATGATAAGGAGACACCAGGAAGGTCAGGTGACCTCCAGCGACTGCGAAGCGCGTCCCCGACCCGTTGGCCCTGCCTCACCTGACGGCCCAGTAGGGCGAGCCGAGGTCCATCGGGGCGTCGTCCAGCCACGTCCACGCCTCGGTGTCCTTCGTGTACCGGCCTCCCACCCAGAAGTCCGTCGTCATCCCTGCGCGGCAAAGTGCAAATTAAGCAGGGTGAAGTCCACCAATATATTAAGATATATGTGTGTACGCATGTGTGAATTTATAAATGCATACATACTGTACGTGGGTGTCCATATGTATGAGCATGTATTTATATACAGGTATATGTATACATATTCATACATATATGTATACCAGTGTGTGTGTAAGATGAAATAATACTGAAACGTTCCTGGAAAGGACACAGACGTCTGCTACTCCAGATATATGGCTCAATATGAAAAGTGCTAAACCAACCTGGGACCACACGGCAAAGTTGTTATCCATATCATTTCGATACAATCAGTCAATTTTACGTAGATATCTCAGTACCTCTGACAAATACATCGCCATCAGTACTTTGGTATGAGTAGTATGCGATGTCTATAAGCTAGTAAGATCCTAGTGGCACATTCCTTTTGTTGAGTTGTGCTTCTGCTTATTCTGGGTAATGTTCCTGGAGTGGCAAGTCCGTGTTGGGGAGGTTGTTGCACACACACACAGATATATATATATATATATATATATATATATATATATATATATATATATATATATATATATATATATATATATATCTGTGTGTGTGTATTATATATACATAAAGTCATACCTACTTCGTAAACGAAAAAGCAAGACTCACCTATCTCCCGCAGGTACTTCAGAAGAGCAGCGAACTCCCCGTCGGAGGCAGAGGGATAGAGAACCAGCTCCCCGCCGATGGCCGAGCACAGGGCCCTTGCTTCTCCCCAGCCGACCTAGAGAAGGCAGTGAAGGACGCATCAGTGGCGACCAATAATCATTTACTTAATAGATAATCCCGGTTGATCATCCCTTTACTGAACCAGTTTACTCTGTATTTTTCATAAGCTTAATCTGAAATCTAGTTTTAGAATTGTAGCTCCATGAAACTAGAAATAAGTTTCCTCTCCTTTACGTAGCTGCAAAGCAATATTCACAAGGCATGCAAACAAAAAGGACAGGACATAACGACAATGACAAGCTTTACCTTGACGAAGTAAAGAAGGGAGAGGCACTTGTTCCCGACGCTGGTGTACAGCTTGGGGCATCTTGGGTGGTGGAGTGTGTCGTTGAAGGTCCGAGCGAACTTCTGACCCAGCGCCTCGCTCTCCTCCACGTTGTTGGGTGGGGGAGGGGTGGGGGCGGGCGTCGCTTAAGAAAAGGCGATTATCTCAACTAAGTATTTCACTTATTTGCCGAGCTCCAATCTCATCCATATAATATTAATAGAATCTCTTTGTTTCATTATGATTCAAGTATGGCAGATCCAACTTCAAAAGTTTTCATGATAATAAAGTATACAGGCTTTATTTGAAGTGCATATCTTAATACAAATCTGATATTTGAATGCGTGTTAATGTTTGTTTGTTTGTTTTTATTACATATCTACAGTCATCTAACTCATTATTTTACTCACTAGTAGTTGTAGTGGTTGTGGTAGTGATGGTTGTTGTAGTAGTAGGATATACTTTAAGCATGTTTCCCTGAAAGAACGATTTTAATTTCATCATTTCTCATTACATATATATATATATATATAAAAGTGAGTATGTCGGTCTGTGTTATCTGCTTTATCTTGTCATATATTCAGTTAATCATATTCCCTCCAAGGAAATACAACAGTTACTTACAGAACAAATGTTTTCATCTGATTCGTCTTCGCAGTTAATTATACCATCACAGATATTTTCGCGTGAGATGCATCGCCATATTGTAGCACACTGAACCGACCTATAATCACATAACCTAACTGAATAGATAATGATAAAAGTTATTATAGCAATAACTGTAATATTGATGATCATAACGGTAACAATATAAGGATTAATATTATGAAGAAAAACAAAGTATGGAAAGTAAGTAGCGATCATTATGCGTAAATGTGCACATGTGTTGACAGGTATGCACTAGACACATGAATCGATTTGTCTCTCAGTGTATAATGTAAATCCGCGTATGTGTGTGGGGATGTATGGCTTTTTCATTTCCATTTTTTCACACGGCTAGACATTTGGATTTTTTTTAATTTCCTCTCATGCTCTCTATTTACACAGAACGAATAAAATCCTTCTTCCTTAGGATCTTCTTCAACATTGAAAACAGGAAAAGACCAGATGACTTGAAGCATTCCCATGCTAGAAATGATTACTCGTAACACCATGTAAAGATTTCATGATCTATCTCCAATATCTGTATCTATCTTCACTTAAATCCCAGAATTGCTACATGCTTGTGTACGTCACGAACCACCCGAGCCCACCTGCGCAAGAGAGTCCAAGCACCAGCAGGAGTCTAATCGCCATCGCCGGTGAGCAGATCATCCTGATGTGCGGCGATGCCACAGGACACAGCATCTGAAAATGAAATCGGAATCCTATCTACTGTCCGCTTTTCGTTTTGCATAGATGTTCATCTGCTCAGAGACCGAAATGGGTGATATTATAGTCATATCATTAATATACACACACATACATGCAAAGCACAAACACATGCAGACAAATATAAATATATATATATATGAACACAAGCCTAAACAGAGTAATATGTTCACAAAGATAAATGGAAACAGCGCTACTATATGAACTGAACACGAACGTAAAGTTCAGAGTTCAGACGAAGTAACATCCCGAAATGAAATTTTGTTTCGTCTCATAAGGAATTCCAAACGAGGTACAAACGTTACGTTCATTTTGATATCCTATTGCGTCAAGGTTTCCTTATACGTTATTACGACTCTGTTCACATACACATATACATGTATGTATATTTCATATATATGTGTATATATACATATAAGTGATATAAATACACATCTATGTTATATATACATATATATACAAATCTATTCCAAAAGCCTTTTATACCATATACGTTCGTACTTAATGTTTCAGACGTATGTGTTAACAAGAACACTTGTAATTAAAATCTGTCTCAGGAATAAACAGCAGAGGCCAAGCACTCACAGGAGCGAGCGATGAACCAACTGTTGCCTCAGCTGGAGCCTGGTCGCCACTGATCGCCACGGCCCACTTAATGGGTTGTGGTGCCAGTGTCCGCCCTCGGGCTTGCACCACGACTGGTGGCCTCGCGGGTTGACTGTACCCGCAAACGACATCGTATCTTCGAAACGTCAACCCACCAGTGATGGGCTTTTATCTCCCGCTGTAATGTTTCGCGTCAGAGCTATTTCTGTCTCGATTCTGTCTGTCTTTATTTGTACCCCAACTTGTTTAACTTTCACATTTGACCTACACAAATATACTCATATAAATAGATTGTAAGACTAAGGTTGTAACAATTATGGAGCACCTTTCATTCAAGAAAGTTCCAAGACCATGCATGTCTCTAAATCAGCATAGAAACAAATTAATATATTTATGGGTACTTTTGTAGTATATTTTCTTTGTATTTTATGTAATTTAACGGCACTCTTTTAACGTCAGGGGAAGAACTTGCTTATATATATTTACTATTTTTCTTTTAATAATCAGTTTTTATAATAATTTTAAGGGGAAGTAATTGTTTTTATCATTAAAATACGCGTTTTTTGTGTGTGTTTGTTTTTTTATTCAAGGCTTGCCGTGCCACCTAGGGGGAGGGATTTGTTAGCTCGATCCTGAGCTAGTTACTAGCCCATTTGTAAAATCCTTGCTGGGGGTTTAGTATATATAGCCTCGCGGAGCGAACGAACTTCCACTCGTGTATGAGATGTTTTAATGCTCAGACCCCTTTTTTTCCAGACACAGTAACAATAAGTCGTGTGTCACAAGTATTACTCTAGTGAGCGTGGCGAGAGGCCACCTCTCGCCACGCTCCGCACTGTTGTTTCTGAGTCCTATAACGTAGATTTTCTATAGTAAACTTTTGACTTTTCAGAACTTTCAGCACTTAGAGCTTTGCCTGCACTTTCAGTGCCTTGATTTTACAGGTCGCACGAGACCATAATAGGCGTAGTCAACACCCCACCTCAGACCCGCAGCACTCTTCTACACCAGGGTAGCCCTTACGGGCACTGACCCCTGGGTAGGGAGGCCCAGTAGTCTGGGGCGTCCTTTGGGAGCACGTTTTTTTTTTTTTCTTCTTCTTCTTCTTTTTACTGATTTCTTTTCCTCTTTTCATGTTACTTCCCTGAGCCTACCAGACTGCCCTTGTGGGCTCCCGTATTTGCTTGGGGGGTGGACATCAAATTACCGTCCTTCGCCTGGGTAAGTTCGGCGGTAAGGTCTCTTCCATATAACTCGATCCCTCTTCGCTACTGCCATATTCTCTTTTAGCTATTGCTCTTAGGTTGATTATCAATAGTTAAGGGTTATCTGGTCTCTTCAGGACCCAGGGTTTGGGTCTTGGTCCAAAACCCAGCTTGATCGGCTCCCCGTCTACCCCTTCTCTTTCTCAAGGAGAGAGGATGACCCATGACACTCCTAAGACTAATGAGACTCTGAACAATGGAACCCCTACTGCTGATAAATGAGAGCGACGAGTTTTTACAATCTCTCTTGAGAATGCAAGGTATCTGACTACCAAATGCATGAATGAAAATCAATCGCTTTTGAACGTTAACCCCTTCATCATCAAGGTCCTTGATGCTGAAGTGGATGGCAATTTCGATTTTGTCCATAAACTGCGAGATGGTAGCTTCCTTGTAAACGTGCAGTTCAACTCCCAGGTTAATGACTTCATTAAACTGACGCAGATTCATGATTTGAAAGTTAAAGTAACTATCTCTATTGGCCACAATACGTGTAAAGGAGTAATCTTTAACAGGGATTTGAGGACAATGGAAGAGAGTGAAATTCTTGAAAATATAAAGAGCCAAAGTGTAGTGGACGTGAACTGCATGACCAAGAGAGACAGGAATGTCACAGAACTAAATTAAATAACCATAGATTATTAGCCTCGTCCTATGCTCCCGATATTATAGTTCGCCAAGACACGTATTTAACCAACCTAGTGTCAAATGAGGTCGTTTCGCTGAGGAACTACCATTTATGTCAGAAGGATCGAGAGGGTAGGGGTGGAGGCGGAGTCGCCATGTACATCCACTAAAACCTCCTTTTCACTGAAGAGTCAGTTGATTCTACTTTGGAGTTTGTCGCATGCAAAGTAAAAATCAATAACACATATCCGACTACAGTTTATTGTTCAGTTTATTGTCCACCTGATAATGTGGTAATTCATGATGAGCTTTCTGCTCTTCAGTCTGCCACAAAATTAATTAATTTTAGGTGGTTTTAATACTCAACATACGCTATGGCTGTAGAGGTGAACAAGCAGTTGAGTTGATTAATGATTCTGATATGATCCTTCTGAACGATGGTATTCCGACGCGTGTGGGCGATAATAGCGGTACTTTGAGCTTTATTGACCTATCACTGGTCTCTTCATAAATAGCAGCCAAATCCCTGTGGCACACTACTGACGAGTCATTGGGAAGCAATCACCTTCCTGTTTTTATTGAATACTCATGCGACACAACAAGAACGCCTTCAGCACCTAAATTTAACAAAAAAAGAGCAGACTGGTTCGCCTTCACAAGGAGCGTCAAGCACGAACTTGGAGAAACCATTGATGACAAAGTAAGCAATATTCAGAATTCGATTTTAGATGCAGCAATGATATCCATTCCTAAAACTATGACCAGATAGCGTTAAGCATAGAGTTCCATGGTGGACACCAGATTGCTGCACGGCGCTGTGCTAATGCAATAGGACATACAGGCTTTTCAAAAACAGCATCAATACCGAGATTTTTTGCGATTACAAACAAGCAAGAGCTAGGATTCATAGAACAATTAGACAAGCAGAAAGAGACTCCTGGCGGAGCTTTGTCTCTACAATTAATAGCAACACCACAATATCACAGGTATGGTCCACTGTCAATAAAATAAATTAAAAAAAAATCAACATTAAAAATATTCATGAGGGAACCAATTTTGATTCACCTAGAGACATTGCTAATGCACTCGCCAGGCAGTTCTCATGTACAAGCAGCTCAGTTACCATCCCGCATTCCTGACCACCAAGGAAGCGGCTGAGTTGCAACCAATTCACTTTGCCACAGGAGAGGACTTTGAAAAGATTTAACAATGGATGAGCTTGTCCGAGCCCTAGAAGCCTATAGAGGAACATCCCCAGGCCCCGATGAGATTCGATATGAGATGAGAAAGCATCTTAATCATGATGCCGTGATTAACTTGTTAGAAGTGTACAATGAAATTTGGAAAAGCCACACTTTTCCAAATTTATGGCACTTCACCTTTATCATTACCACATTGAAAAGTGGAAATCCCAGATCTACCATTTCCTTCCGCCCAATTGCGATGACATGTTGCTTATGCAAGATCATGGAACGTATTGTTAATAGTAGGTTATTGCATTTTTAACTTCCAGTAATTTACTAGTTGACGAGCATTAGCCCAATGCTAAACATTGGGCTAACTTTAGACAATCACCTAATACTTACTCAAAATTCTGCTAATTTTTTTGGTCTACTCTTTGAGCATAGACTTAATTGGAAAGACAATTTGGTCAGTTAAAAAAAAAAAAAAAACATATGTCAAAGAGCACTAAATTTATTAAAGTGCTTTAAGAATTTTTACTAAAATTATATAAAGCCCTAACTAGGTCTAAAGTAGATTATGGGTCAATCGTGTATGGATCGGCATCGAACTCAATTTTGAAAGGTTTAGATGATGTGCAGAATGCTTGAGTGCGCATGTGTCTTGGAGCCCTGGAATGCACTCGTATCAGGCGTCTTGAGGTGGAGTCAAGAGTTCCTCCCCTCCGACTCAGACGCAACCAGTAGGCGCTGATTTATGCCGCAAAGGTGGTTCGAGACCCGAGTCATCCTAACAGAAATAGTGGCATTAGGCTCGATTCCACGACCTCGTCGAGAAAGTCGGTATAGATTTTTCTACCATCAATACCCTGGTTCAGCGCCATGGGAATCCCTAATTTTTCTATCATGGAAGCCTGGCTTCCATCAACTAAGGCCATGGCGCCAGAGGTTCAGAGAGATCCTTATTAGACATCTCCGTTTTTCACATATATACCGACGGCTCCAAGACAAATGAGTGTGTGGGTGCGAGTGTATGGCCGACTGAATGTGAATTGGAGTTCAGGCTGCCGAATCATACATCGATCTTTCTTGATGAAATTTTTGCCATTGATAAAGCTACAGATTTTGCATTATCGACAACCCACGATAGAATAGTTATTTTTATCAGATTCGCCAAGTTCACTTAAACTACGAGGTAATACAATTCGCAAGCTACATGGTGTCAGCAAATCAATCAAGCTAATATAGGTACCAGGCCACTCTGGTATCCATGGCAATAAACAGTCTGACAAGTTAGACAACTGGCGATCTGGACTTTAACATAGTTCGTACATATCTCAGGTGTTTTGTATCACTTATAAAAGCAAAGATACATCTCCTATGACAAAGTGAGTGGACCAATCTAGACATAAACATCAGAGAGAAAACAGTAATAGAAACGTAGGACACAGCCCACGGGAAAGACAGAAGAGAAGAGGTGGTGTTTGGCGCGCCTCTGAGTCATCGCCACAAGACAAACAAATCTCACTCCATACGTTGAAAAGAGATTTCCTCGCAGTGACCCCATTGCACAAATCACATGACAATAGCCCATTTTCTAATAACCTGCCATCAGTAAAACAACAATAGACAAACCTTAAAAAAATAATTTTAGAAACAAAAATCTGTTATTAAATGATGAAAATATAATACATAAAGTAATCGCTTTTCTAAGGGAGACAAAATATGACCTTATATAGATTGATACAATGAATAAGATCCATTGGCTTAATAACCTTGGCCACATACCGCTGGTTGATAGCCAAGAAGGAAAAGAAAGGAAGAAAAAAAAGCGAAATGAGAAACGCCCTCTATGCGGCCGATGTAGACCCGGCTCAAGAGAGTGTCCTTTTTTGTGTTTTTTTAGCCGGTCGTAAGGACGAGCCTGAATTGCGGTAAGATGTTATATATATATATATATATATATATATATATATATATATATATATATATATATATATATATATATATATATATATATATATA
>NC_051388.1:61381720-61384220 GCF_015228065.2 Penaeus monodon | reverse complement strand
TATGTGTGTGTGTGTGTGTGTATGTGTGTGTGTGTGTGTGTGTGTATGTGTGTGTGTGTGTGTGTGTGTGTGTGTGTGTGTGTGTGTGTTTCACATAACCTGCATATAAATGCATACGCATATATATAGATATGTAAGTACAGTATGTATGCATTTACATATTCACACAGGCATATACATATATATCTTAACCCAATCCCTAAGGATTTATGTACTGCCCCTGTAGTTTTGTTTTTGTTTTTTCTTTTGTGTGTGTGTGAATTGTGTTACATACAGATGGCTCCACATGTGCTCAGCCAGTAAGTCTATCAGCAGGCCGTAGTGACCGCTCCTGATATCCCCATTACTTGAAATTGCGGGAAAATGTTATTCTTTGTAATACTATTGATATCGGTATTATTATTATTATTGATATGCTTATTGAAAATTGTTATTGAAGTCTTGGTAACATTAAAGACACTCAAATAATATAAATGAAACTTTCCAAGTACCAAGGAAAAGGGTAAATAGTTGACATAGGTACGGCAACTAACTGACTACTTGTAGAGTCATCTATGTGTAAATACAATAAATTAGATTATATTACAGTGGGCATGGCATGTATTCTTGCCATCCGTGTCGATTAGGTTAATGCATTGCTGGACATTACCCTGCTTAAATTTGCACTTGCCGCGCAGGGATGACGACGGACTTCTGGGTGGGAGGCCGGTACACGAAGGACACCGAGGCGTGGACGTGGCTGGACGACGCCCCGATGGACCTCGGCTCGCCCTACTGGGCCGTCAGGTGAGGCAGGGCCAACGGGTCGGGGACGCGCTTCGCAGTCGCTGGAGGTCACCTGACCTTTAGATTTCCTGGTTTCTCCTTATCATTTTTAAAGAGGTTTACGGTTTTCTTCCAGTTTTTTATCATAAACATACATAAGCGTGCACATGGACACGTACATAAGTATTGAAGTATTTTTCTTTCCTCTTCTCTTAAATTATGAGATATTTTCTAGCGACTGATTTATTCACTCGAGTCGCTGTCTTCAAACAACCTTTGAGATCCAAAAAAAGTGATGCTTATCTTTAGGTCATAGACAATGATAAAAAAGGAATATTGTCAGTGGATGCATTACGTGACAATTTTCAGAAAAAAAGAAACCTAAAAATATGAATTTCCAAACCAGTAGTAATAATTGTCATACACGTTCACCGAGTTAAAAATGCGCAAATATGAATCGGTAAGACTTTTTACACACTGTAGAGACGTTCCTTTCCTTCGCAGACACACGGACAGTTGCAGCAGCCGCCAGCAGGAGTCAGCGCAAGACGGCAAGCCTGAGGACGTCGCCTACTGGACCAACACTTCGGCCTGCTACCACTACGAGCAGGCGCCGCGGCGCGACTCCCACGAGCTCTGCGCCGCCGTCACCTTCCGCCACTACTTCTACATTAGCGACGAGGACTGCCTCAGCGTCAGGAGTCCTCTGTGTGAACATGTTCCCAGCACCGCTCATGACCTCACGCTCGCTGGCGATCCGTGAGCTCGCCGGAATGAACCAGCTTCACAGTACTACTTCATGAAGCTTCTCTTTGTTTCTCGTATTTTACAAATCAGTCAGTTATATTTTCAATCTGACATCATATATCTTGTAAAATCGGCCACAGGATAATTTATTGCATTATCATATACCTTTTGTAAACGTTATGGTTATATTATGAGACTTTTATATTGCAGATAGATATTGTAACTGCAGCTGCGGATAACATGTACATTAACTCAAAATATATATACTTATATCTTTACACCCATCCATATATATTACTATGCAAGTGTGTGTTTGTGTGTGTGTGTGCGTGTGTGTGTGTGTGTGCGTGTGTGTGTGTGTGTGTGTGTGTGTGTGTGTGTGTGTGTGTGTGTGTGTGTGTGTGTGTGTGTGTGTGTGTGTGTGTGTGTGTGTGTGTGTGTGTGTACATGTGGATATAACCTAGACACACACGCACACACACACTCTCACACATATAAATGTATATATATGCATGAATATATATACGTGTGATACATGCAGCATATACTGTGCGTCGCCGTGTGTGTTTTACGAGTGTGATCGCCACTTTGTAAGAAATCGTGTTGTTAGTAACCATTACTCCAGTAATATGCCTATGAATAAACTTTTGTAATATCAACTACACTCAAGTATTGAATGCTTCACTGTGCTTCCGTATCACAGAACATTAACTGTCATGAACCTTGGGTGTCAGAATGTCTACTTGTGATCGAATTCCGCAGACCAGCAACTGTGGCGAAGCACCTGTAAGCAGAATTGGTTTTGGGAGGATAATAGCGCGACTATTACGTGCTGTGTTGATGTACTGAAAACCAAGTCTCACTAGCAATGGCTTCAAACTATTTCTCATAATGCTCCTTTGATGTCTCATTATTCTTTATTTCCCCAATTATCAAATTCCTTTCTGTCCAATTGTCTTATAATAAGCTCGATACCATCACAACTGAA
>NC_051388.1:61346205-61369120 GCF_015228065.2 Penaeus monodon | reverse complement strand
TTTTCCCTGATGGGCTTGGATCTGTAGCGGAGTGGGTCGCAGGCTGCTGTTGATTGTGCTTTTCGGGAAATACTCACATACGTATATTAGTATTAAGCCGTTGTCATTATCATTTTTTTTTTACTTAGCTTACATTACTCTTGGGATCATTGGGTGTGCTACAACGAGAGTATATAATGAAAAAACTTGTATGGCATACAGGACTGTTCTGACAACTCAGACGATCGTCTGCAACGTAATAACTGAAATTTTGGCACAAGTGAATAGTTGATAAGGTAACGATTCGTAATGAAAAAATAGAAATTGGGAAGCTCTGATATAGTTACATATCGGGTAAATTGTGTATGTGTATATTGTTGCGTGTTACAAAGTCTTCTATTTAATAGGTAATTGTACTTTAATTGGCAATATTCTTTAGGGAAATTCTAGAGTATTTCCTTCTACCACACCACCACTACTACCACTACCACTACACCAGTAAGTATGGAAACTAAGGAAGTGGGTAAACTTTGTTATATCATTAAGACTAAATTAATCTACATAACATAAAAACGTTTCCAGGTGGAAGCAATTATTCTCAAAATGCACTTATAGGCATAAAATGCGACGAAATCCTGCATAAACGAATAAAATGAATTTTTACTATTTTTCATATATATATATATATATATATATATATATATATATATATATATATATTTATATATATTTTATGTATATATCTATATATATATATATATATATATATTATATATATATATATAGATATATATGTATATATATAGATAGATATTTGATATATATGTGTGTGTGTGATGTGCATTCTGTATATATGTGCATATGTTTTATCATATATAGTGAGATAGGTAGGCAGATATGTAGTTATATAGAAAATGATATTAAAATATATATGATTCTATATAGATAAACGATAAATAAAGATCTCTATACATTTGTATATTTTCACACACACGCATACATATATAGATTCATAGAGAGACAGATAAACAGAGAGATATAGATAGATATAAAAAGTATGAATGAGAATGAATATCTTCACAGTGCAAAATATGTATCTGACCAGTTTGGATTATATCTTCATTAGAAATACATTTGTCATATATTTCTGACGATGAAATAATCGAAAACAGTTAAATACTTCTCTGCAACTGTGAAATATCATTCTCAGTTATATCCATACAACATCTGTCGCAATGAACATGGGCAACATAATATATATATATATAATATTATATAATATATATACATAATATATATAATATATATAATATATATATATATGTATATATATATATATATATATATATTTGTGTGTGTGTTGTGTGTGTGTGTGTGTGTCTGGTGTGCATTCATTTATTCTGACCGTGTCTGTAGGTACGTGAAACTTTTTTATCAAGTAATATATCGCAGCCTGAACACCACAAGAACAAAAATAAGTTTCTTCCCTTTAGATTCCATTTTTTTATAATTCCTTTTGGTAATTTTATGGATTCATTTGCCTAATATGTTTTAATGAAAGGGATTTTATTGTCAGGCGATGTTTCGAGTTTCAAAATTGCAAAACCCCCAAAATCAATATACTAAAAAGAAAAAAAAACATGTCAAAATTAAAGGGTTTTTAATGCCTATGAACGTATCATTCTGAAGCGGATAAAGGAAGTTGGAGATCATGACAGCTCGATAAATGGGTAAAAGTTCTTGTTAAAAAAATAAAGTCTCCGTCCTTCAAGCGACGCCCGCCCCCACCCCTCCCCCACCCAACAACGTGGAGGAGAGCGAGGCGCTGGGTCAGAAGTTCGCTCGGACCTTCAACGACACCCCCCACCACCCAAGATGCCCCAAGCTGTACACCAGCGTCGGGAACAAGTGCCTCTCTCTTCTCTACTTCGTCAAGGTAAATCGCTGATTCCCAAACTGGGCGGTACCGCTCCTGGGGTAATGAGGCAAAAAAAGGGGCGGTGGGAGGGGCGACAGGATGGCGATAGCAGTTAATAAGTAACTTTTTGTTTTTTACAAAACAGCAAAAAAATTTAGTCAACTGAATTGTTTATTTGTGAAATACATTTTTTAACCATACCAAAAAGGTGTATGTTCGTACGTGTGTATGAGTGGGGGGCGCCAGGAATTCACCTGCAAGCCAAAGGAGCGCCAGCCCGGAAAAGTTTAGTAACCACTGAGGTAAGTTTGTTGTAACAAAATTATTTAGTTTTTTGTAATGATTCTTGTTTTGTTTTGTCGAGTTTTTTTTTTATGAATATCGTGTTACGTCTCTATAAAGGAAATGAAAGAAATTTCCCAATTCCATATATAGACTAGCATCAGCCAGAACTTAGACACGGAATGAACTGGCACAGTGGAGAAAATTAAACTGACCAGCTGGAGTCTCTATATACTATGTAGTCGTCAACGAGTTTGCAACCATTATCTGCGTCCTTCCTCACCTTCCTTCATCACCTTCTTTAGGTCGGCTGGGGGGAGGCAAGGGCCCTGTGCTCGGCCATCGGCGGGGAGCTGGTTCTCTATCCCTCGGCCTCCGTCGGGGAGTTCGCTGCTCTCCTGAAGTACCTGCGGGAGATACGTGAGAAACCTCGGTGTTTCGTCTTCGAAATTCCACTGAATGATGAAATATTATAAGTGATATCATGCGGCATTGCATTATTCCCAAACTTTCATAAGTATAACTCAGTCATCTTGACTTAGAATTTGAATTGCCAAATCAATTTCCACCGAGTGCCCACGGGCAGTGTGTGTAAAACTTCGCTATCAGTACTCTAGTGTGATTAGATAGGTCATGTCTATAAAGCTAGTGAGATCCCAGTTGCACACTCCTTTTAGTGGGTCGTGTGGAAATGGTTGGTTTTAGTACTAATCCTCCAGTTTCATACCCGGAGTAACCTAGTTCGAGTTCTGGTCAGGGAGGGATGTTATATACCTATATATGTATTTGTGTATATATATTTGTACATACACACATATATATGAGTGAGGGGAAAGGTGTATGTTTGTGCGCATATGTATCTGCCTTGTGTGACTAAAAACAGTATATAATGTATGTATGTAGTGTTTTACGTATTCAGAAAGGGTACACATACTGCATGTCTATGACAGTAAGGTGACCAACATGACCCTGCCATTATAAAAAAAAAAAGAATTCTTACGACTACAACAGAGATGACGACGGACTTCTGGGTGGGAGGCCGGTACACGAAGGACACCGAGGCGTGGACGTGGCTGGACGACGCCCCGATGGACCTCGGCTCGCCCTACTGGGCCGTCAGGTGAGGCAGAGTTAACGGGTCATCTGACCCTCAGCTTTCCTAGCGTCCCCTTTACATTAAGTGGCTTATGTTTTCTTCCTCTATGTTATATAGTATTTTCTAGCGACTAATTTATTCGGAAAAAAATGTCCAACTTCAAAATCCGTCAGTAATAATTGGCCTACGCGCTACCAAAGGGCATATTTTTAAAAATCAGCGAGTTAAAAGTGCACTCATTTGAATCAGTGAAAAGACGGGCTGAATTAATCCACACCTTATTGTTGCACACTGTAGAGACGTTCCTTTCCCCCGCAGACACACAGACAGTTGCAGCAGCCGCCAGCAGGAGTCAGCGCAAGACAGCAAGCCTGAAGACGTCGCCTACTGGACCAACACTTCGGCCTGCTACCATACGAGCAGGCCCGCGGCGCGACTCCCACGAGCTCTGCGCCGCCCTCACCTTCCGCCACTACTTCTACATTAGCGACGAGGACTGCCTCAGCGTCAGGACCCCTCTGTGTGAACATGTTCCCAGCACCGCTCATGACCTCACGCTCGCTAGCAATCCATAAGCGGTGTACTACTTCAAGAACACTTTTTGACTTCTCATATTCATGAATCAATTATGCTTTTTAATTTGACATATATCTTGTGAAAACGGCTACAAAGAATTGATTATAGTATAGACTTAATACAAAAATACTTAATTCTCCATACTTTTTGAAGGATTACAATTAAGTTGGATGCCATGAAACTTCTTGTTGTACAATTACTGTATATTTACTTGTAGACTGTTGATATAAATGTATAAATATTTTTTTCCTATATATGCGTGTGTCTGTGTATATGTATATGTATGTATGTATGTATGTATATATACATATATATATGTATACATATATATATATGCGTGTATAGACATACATATGTATATATTTGTGTTTTACATACATATGTATATTTATATAGAGAGATGCATAAACATGCATAACATTCTGTGTGTGTTTAGTTAATGGGCCAGTTTGGGAGAAATTTTGATATCATTAATTAGCTAGTAATACGTACGTAATTTAAAGGGCCCTATCACATGAGTACATTATTTGTACTTGATGCATTCAAGAAGTCTACCGTGTACATTCTATAGTTCTGTACATGCTAACGCTTGTCCACGAAGACTCATTGTTTTATTAGGTATGCTTGATTATAACGGGCAAGTCCAAACATTGCTTCGCATAATTACTCCTAAAGTTTGTGTGAAATAGCGGTCGATGTACATTTTTTAAAAACATTGAAACTAATAAGCGCCGCCCTGAACTGCACTTTTGAACAAAATTGCACTCGCTTGTCTTCTTGCAAGCCTTCGTCGAATCATCGACATTTTTGAGGCCTTCTTCCTTCTCTCCTGTTGAGCGAAGGCAAGATACGGGCAATACTGTGATAGGTCAGTGTCCCACCATTCTCATTCTCAATACAGATTAACTGCGTGCACGTGTCTCATATAAAATACACAATGTATGTCAAAAACCCACGCTGTGCACTAGAAACTCAACGATAATTTTATTCTTATGTGACGGCCCTTCGCACTATCAAATACTCTGAAGTGTCGCGTTTTACAGTGATTCAGTACCATAGCAAATTAATTGACATGAATTTGATTGAGCCCAGAATACTAAACGATCCTCAATCTCAGATGCCTGTTCACATGATCTTTTGCAACCTTAATTATGATCCAGGCATGAAAAAGGCTTTCAGTCTCTCCCCTTTCATATTCTGAATTTTACCCCCCCCTCCCGTTGTTTTAACTCCTTTACTTATCTATCATTATCCTTGTCCTCAGGCGACGTTGGAAACACCTGCAGCACTAGCCATCCCCAGTGGGCACTCACGCCCCACACACACTCCAAAAGATAAGCCTAGTACGTAGTAGAAACTACCATGCACTACGGTTTTTACATACATCTATACATATGTGTGTGAAAAAAAACTTTTTTTCCTATCTTCGCACTTTGTGTTTATTTTAAATTTCCTTTTTTTCCAGAAGAGAAAATACAATACAGAAAATAAGGTATTATGTAAATACTCGTCAACTTGTAAAAATTTAGGACGAGGGAAATCATGGGTTGCAGGCAATGCAGACGCCATTACCATGCATCAATTGGCATTTAATCAGTCTTTAAAAGCATTTCGGCCACAGTAATCCCCATTGCATTTGCAAGGAAATATTTGCGAAAATTACTGTAGCTGGCACGTGGGAAATCGCAGTGTCTTGTGTTTGCGCAAGTGAGTTAGAGTAATGAGTGAGTGAGAGGAATGATAGAATAAGTGCATAAATGAATTGCTTGAAAAGAAAATCCAAGAAAATTTAAATTTTAGTTCTTAATAAGGCCATGAGATGATACAGAAGCGATTAAAGCAAGGTAATTTCCGGTAACTCGATGAATTCAACATAGAATCATATGACTTGATGTATGTCAAAGAGAAAGCATGAGATGAATTATGATAATAATGATAAAAAATAGCAGTAATAATAATAATGGCAAGAATGATAATAGCAGTAATAAAAATAATAACAAAAATGACAATAATTATGATAATAGTGATAATAAGAGAAATAATGATAACTATTAACTATAATGATAATGATTATATAATGATATAATAATAACGATACCAATGATAGTAGATTAGTTGATTAATAAATTAGTTACAATGATGTTTTGTGCGGCTATTTACGTGTCTGCGTGCTTCTGTGTGAGCTTGTAAGTATGCACACACAAGAACATCCTCCCTTCCTCCTCCTCCTCCATTTTCTTCCTATCCCTCCCTCTCCTCCCTAGCCTTCACTTTCCTTCATATGCCAACATCTTCCTGTCCCTCTCTTTCATGGCATGATACCACGGCAGATCCCTGGCCTACTACGACTATTACTGCTTCTACCTCTCTCACTACTACTATGGCTACTACTACTGGGGCTGTGCCATCCCTCCACCTTCCCTCTGGTCTTCGCTTACTACTTGGGGTCTGATCAGTCAGCTTCATACTCCATTTGCTAACTTCATATGCAGCTGTATGTTCAGCCCACTTCTACTTTAATTCTTTTGTATACCATGTGTCAAGTACACTCTACTTCCCACGGCTCGTCCTCTAATTCGCTTGAGAAGTTGAGAGTGTTGGGAATGTCTCTTTTTTCATTCACTTTCTCCTTTATCATTTCTTTCATGCTGACTGGAATATTGTTGTTAAGCCATAGTGAAGAGCTCCATGATCCATATCAGCACCAATTGACTTATTTTAAGGGGGCATTTCCTAGTCTTTTTTTGATAGTCGTGCAGTTTAGTCGTTACGAGAGCGAGAAGAGGATAACAGACTGTGGTTTTAATAAGCAAAACATACATTCACCTGTTATTAACTTGCATATAACAGATGGCATATATGTTGTATATTTAAACATAGATATAATAACATCTCAGTTTAAATTTTCTGCCGTTCGATATTAATGATCGACATTCTGGCTCAATTAACGTTTATGGCAGTTTTATTATCGTAACGCGGAAGCAATGAAAAGCTCGACGCCTTAGATTACTTACTGCGTACTGCGAAGGGCCTGTCACAGAAGAATATAATTATCGTGCACTTTCTGCAGTGTACCCCGTATTCTTGTGTACTGTGTACTTCAAAGGACACGAGCGCACGCTGTTAATCTGCGTGTGAACACTGACAATGGTGGATACTCACCAAACTTGCCGTTGCTCAACAGAAGAGAAGGAAAAAAGGGCCTCTAAAAATACAGGTGGCCTCGACGAAAGGGTTGTAAAATAGCAAGTGAGCATAAATATGCTAAAGAGACAGTCAAGCGATCTCATTCTTTTGGTTTATAAAACAAATTTCACAAAACACTAACTGAAACTATATGTTTTGGAACTTTCCCTATTATAATCAAGCATATTTTTTCTAATAAAATGAAACTTTGTGGACGTGTTTCTACATTTTTTTTAGAAAGTACATGGTATACTTCTAGAATGCACCAAGTAAAAGATAATGTGCTCGTGTTAGAGGCCTGTGTAATTACGTAAATATTTCTTCTAAACCAGCGAATACGGCCGTTATCTAACAATCCCACAGACTCTTGAAATTTATGCGTGCGTGTGTATAATCTCTATATATTCTCTATATACTCTTTATATATATATATATTAATATTATATATATTATATATATATATATATATATTTTATATATATATATGTATACACTCGGGATATATATATGCATGTGTGTATATAGTACATATACCATGTATATGTATGTATATATTTATTATTCATGTACTTTGCTTATATTTATATCAACATTTTATAACTAAATATACAGTAAAGTTTCATGATATCCAACTGAATTGTAATCCTTCAAAAGTTATCTTGTACTAAGTCTATACTATAATAAATTCTTATGTAGCCGTTTCACAAAATTAAAAGCATAACTGATTCATGATAAAAATATGAGAAGTCAAAAAGGGTTCTTGAAGTACTACAATGCTTATGGATTGCTAGCGAGCGTGAGGTCATGAGCGGTGCTGGGAACATGTTCACACAGAGGGCTCCTGACGCTGAGGCAGTCCTCGTCGCTAATGTAGAAGTAGTGGCGGAAGGTGACGGCGGCGCAGAGCTCGTGGGAGTCGCGCCGCGGCGCCTGCTCGTAGTGGTAGCAGGCCGAAGTGTTGGTCCAGTAGGCGACGTCCTCAGGCTTGCCGTCTTGCGCTGACTCCTGCTGGCGGCTGCTGCAACTATCCGTGTGTCTGCGAGGGAAAGGAACGTCACTGCAGTGTGTAATGAGTTTGGATTAATTTATCCTATCCTTTCACTGATTCACATGTGCGCGCTTTCAACCCAAAGAATTTTAGAAATGTGCTTCCAATGGCATTTGATATTACTAAAATTAGTTTTTTTTTCTGTAAATCGTGTCATATAATGCATCAACTGAACTTTTTTTTCTCCATTGTCGATGAGCCAAAGTTAAGTACATTTTTTTTTAGGATTTCAGAAGGTCGTTTTAAAGACTTAACGATCGAGTGAGTCGCATTCCCGACCCGTGACCCTGCCTCACCTGACGGCCCCGTAGGGCGAGCCGAGGTCCATCGGGGCGTCGTCAAGCCACGTCCACGCCTCGGTGTCCTTCGTGTACCGGCCTCCCACCCAGAAGTCCGTCGTCATCCCTATGAAGCAAAGTGCAAATTAAGCAGGGTGAAGTCCATCAGTATATTAAGATATATGTGTGTACGCGTGCGTGAATATATAAATGCACACATACTGTACGTGGGTGTCCATATGTATGTGCATGTATTTATATACAGGTATGTGTATACATATATACACATACATACGCACATATAGTCATACATATATATACCAGTGTGTGTATAAGGTGGAATAATACTGAAACGTTCCTGGTAAGGACACAAACGTCTACTAATCCAAATATATGGCTCAATATGAAAAGTACTAAACCAACCTGGGACCACACGACCAGTTGCTTTAGTACTGCCCATTCTGGGTCATATATCTAGAGTGGCAGGGGATCGAGTCGTAGTCCGGCAAGGTTGTTATCTATATCATTTCGATACACTCAAGTTTACGTAGATATCTCAGTACCTCTGACAAAGACATCGCCATCTTGGTATGATATGCGATGTCTATAAGCTAGTAGACCCTAGTGGCACATTCCTTTTGTTGAGTTGGGGTGCTGCTTATTCGGGAGTAATGTTCCTGGAGTGGCAAGTTCGTGTTGGAGACGGTTATTAAAACACACACAGATATATATTATATAATATATATATATATATATATATATATATATAATATATATTTTAATATATATAAAAATATATACATATCTGCGTGTGTGTATATACATAAAGTCTACCTACTTCATTAAAGAAAAGCAAGACTCACCTATCTCCCGCAGGTATTTCAGAAGGCAGCGAACTCCCCGTCGGGGCAGAAGGGTAGAGAACCAACTCCCCGCCGATGGGCCCAGCACAGGGCCCTTCCTTCTCCCCAGCCGACCTAGAGAAGGCAGTGAAAGAACGCATCAGTGGTGACCAATAATCGTTTAGTGAATAAGCAATCCCGGTTGATCATTCCTTCTTTCACAAAACCAGTTTACTCTGTATTTTTCATAAGCTTAATCTGAAATCTAGTTTTAGAAATATAGCTCCATGAAACTAGAAAAAAGTTTTCTCTCCTTTAAAGTAGCTGAAAGCAATATACACAAGGAATGCAAACAAGACAGGACATAACGGCAATGCCAAGTTTTTCCTTGACGAAGTAAAGAAGGAGAGGCACTTGTTCCCCACGTGGTGTACAACTTGGGGCATCTTTTTTTTGGGTGGGGGGGTGTCGTTTTAAGGTCCGAGCGAACCCCCTGACCCAGCGCCTCGCTCTCCTCCACGTTGTGGGTGGGGGAGGGGTGGGGGCGGGGCGTCGCTAACAAAAGGTGATTATCACAACAAAATATTTCCCTTATGTGCGAGCTCCTTATTTTCAATGATTTTTTAAACCCATTTTTATTGACTTGTCAAGTTTATATGTATTCATTTCCCTTAGGTCATGCTACATCGTCTCACGTGTATAAATTTATTTATTTAAGAATCCGATTCCCATTCTTTTTTTTGTGAAAATTTTTTTAAATTGTTTGTCAAAAGATTTTTTTTATTCCTTTCCCTTTGGGTTTTTCGCTTTCTTGTTTTCTGCGTTTTTAAAACATTATATATTTATATGATACAATAAATGAATTCACGATTAATATTTATTTTAAATAAAAAGCTACCCAAAAATACCGCATTTGTTTTTTTAAACAACTTAGCATATAATTTAATAGGATCTTTTTTCCCTTTATTAGATTCAATTTTGGCAGACCGGGGGGAAATTAAAGTTTTCAACTGATAAAGTGTACAGACTGTAAAAAAAATGTTTTAGCTGTTGCGTATACATTATTTAGAGGGATATTTTAAATACTTTTATTACGCATTTGAATTGCATATTTTAAAATATTCACTACCTGAATGCATGTTCATATGGGTTTTTTTGTTAATTATATACCCCTTTGTTTTTAAACTCATTACTTTACTCTAGTATTTGTAGTGGTTGTGTAGTAGGGGTCTTTGTAGTGTAGGATATATTTTAAGCTTGTTTCCCTAAAAAAAATTTTTAAATTTCTTTCTCATTATATTATATATATTTTATATTTTAATATAATATATAATATATATATATATATAAAAATATATATATATATAATATACATTAATATACATCATGTTGTCGCCTGTGTTATCTTTTTATCTTGCCCAATTTTATTAAATTATAAATTTATAAAAATACAAAAAATCAACTTACGAAACAAATTTCTGGGGACCCTCTTTAAAGGAAACATCCATCCCCAATTTTTTCCCGGGAAGATGATTCTGTGCACATAATAAAACCAATAATTTTAAAATGCTTATGAAAGAAATGATAAAAAAAAATGCATACCATAATGAGATTAATATAAGAAAATTTAAATAAAGTTGCATTGAAGGGGGGGTGACAGGTTGTTGGGTTTTCTTTTTTTTTTTTTTTTTTTTTTTTTTTTTTTTTTTTTTTTGACGGGTAGCACTAGACACAATAAATCGACTGTCTCTCCGGTGTAAAAGTAAACCCGCGCGTGTAATGGGATTTTTTCCTCTCACCCTGTCTTTTTGCAAAAACGAAAAAAATAATTTTTTTTTTTGGGGATCTTCACATTAAAAACGGAAAAGGACCAATGACTTAAGCTTCCATGCTAAAAATGATTATCGAAACACCATTAAAGTTTTCTGATCTATCCCCAATATCTTTTCTATTTTCATTTAAAACCCAAAATTGCTACATGCTTGTGTACGTCACGAACCCCCGAGCCCACCTCGCAAGGGGCCCCAAGCCCAGCGGGAGTCAAATCCGCCATCCCCGGGTACAGATCATCCTGAGGCGGCGATCCCACAGGACACAGCATCTGAAAAAAATCGGAACCTTCTACTGTCCGTTTTTTCGTTTGCCAGATGTTCATCTGCTCAAAGACCGAAAAGGGTGACATCTAGGGGCATATTTAAACTATTCATAAAAACAAAAAACTTATTATATGTGTGAACCAACCTAAAAAATGTAATGTTACACAAATAAAAGGAAAAAATGCCCCAAAGAAATGAACAGAACGTAAATTTTAGAGTTCGACGAAGTAACATCCCCAAAAAGAAATTTTTTTTCGTTTATAAGGATTCCAAAAGAGGTACAAAAGTTACTTTTATTTTTATATCCCATTCGTCAGGTTTTTCCTCTCTTCGTTTTAGTTTTTTACGACTAGTTCCATCACACACATCCACACAACACCACACACCACACACCAACACACACAACACCATATTATATATATATATATTATTATATATATATTTATATATATATATTTAATATATATTGTTATACATATATGGATATTCTACACACCTATGTTATATTGCAATATATTGACCTATTTATCCACGAGCTTTTTAACCATTACTTTTGTGTTTTAAAGTTTCTGAGTATTGTTTTAAAAAGAACATTTGTAATTAATGTCTGTCTCTGAGAAAAAAACGCAGAGACCAAATACTCACGGACGGCAGAAAACCCAAATGTTGCCCCCGCTGGGGCCGGGCGCACTGATCGCCACGGCCCACTTTGGGTTTTTGGGGCAGTGTCCGCCCCGGCTTGCACCACGACTGGGCCTCCGGGTTTACTGTCCCGCAAACACATCTTCTTGAAAAATCAACCCACCAGTATGGCTTTTATCTCCCGCTTAAATTTTCGCGTCAGAGCTATTTCTGTCTCGATTCTATCTCTTTGTCTTTATTTGTACCCCAATTTCTTTATCTTTCACATTTGGCCTACATAAATATGCTCATATAAATAGATTGAAGACTAAGGTTGTAACAATTTTGGAGCCCTTCCATTCAAGAAAGTTCAAGACCATGCACGTCGCTAAATCAGCATGGAAACAAATTAATTAAATTCATGGGTGTTTGTAGTATATATTCTTTGTGGTGGGTCTGTTTTTTTCCATATAAAAACTGCATACATAGATATATGTAAACTGCGCATAAATACCAAGTTTGATGACCCCAATAACCAGTCACAGGATTTGCTTTACCCTTATATATACGAGATAAAACCACGCATTTTTATAATCCTCTACATTAAAACTGTGCCGTAAAATGATTTTAGGATAACTGAATATATCATTGGCCCTCAGCGTGGGCGTTAATGCCATGGGGCGTTGGTTTGTTTCAAAGGGATGATTGTTATTTAGATAAGTCATCAGCAATTAGTTTGTAATCAATCATTTAAATTTTCGCCACCTATTTTTCTTGTACTCGTGTTTGGCAAGTAGCGAGCTGCAGGCTATCCCATATCCCATAAGCATTCCTCAACTTGGGAACACGGTAAGCTAAGGAAGGAGGTGAGCCCATAAGACGCCTGTTAATTCTGACTGATTTTAAATATTTTTTTTAAGGTAGAATGAAATGCTCGTTTAAGATGAAATATCTAAATGAAAATATTCTGTTTCATCGTATATTAAAATTTTAAATCAAACCTAGCACCAGGAACTTAAAGCTTTAGCTGTTATTGTGTATCAGGCTTAAACTTCGATAAGAACTTTAAAAAGATGCTACTGAAGACCATAGAAAGTACCATATGTCCCTAAAAAACACGTTAATACTTTCATATATAGACTACAGGGGATCCATAATATTGCTAGGTCTCATAAGGCTGCACTGAGCTGAAAAGGTTGAGAAACACTGAATATAAATCATGTTTCAAGTAAGTCTGAGCAACAGCGAATGCAGAGTTCAGTTTATCGGCTGAAAAATAAGTTCTAATCCTTATACGTCTGTGATTGTTAGAATGTCTTAAGCATCATTGGTAATACATTTCAAAAAACATTTCAGAGAACCATTATCATAGTCACTGAACCACTTAAATAGAAACATGCGATTACAAGCGTGTCAGTTGTCCATAATATATATATATATATTATAAAATATATATATTATTATATATATATAATATATATTTTATATATATATTTTATATATATGCGTATGTGTGATGTATTATATATAAATATTTTCATATATATTGCATATATACGTGTGTTGTGTTGATTGGGAAGGGTATCCAAAAGATTAGGAGAGGCCTTATTCCAGTAGTAAAAATAACTGTGGGGTAATAATTATAACATATATATGTACATATATATATATTATATATATAATATATAAAATTATATATATAAATGCGCATGTATGTGCACACATATATACATATATGAAGGGTGTATATTTTTTTTTACAAATATGTGATATATATATACGCATGTGTGTTATGATATATATATTACTGTATATGTATATATAAAATATATTTTTATATATATTTTATATTTTATATATAAAATATATATATAAAATATATGTATATAAATATATGTGTGGTATGTATGTATAGTCTGTGTGAAAATATATTTTAAGATTTGCATATAAGGATACATGTATGTGTTTGTGTATAAATACGTATATATGATATATGCAGATATAAATGTGTGTATGTGTGCACATGCTCACACACACACACACATTTGTATATATGCATGTGTTTGCACACATATATATTGCATTTATACATATGTATGAATATATAAATATACCTATACAAAAAATCTTTATGTATGTAAGACGGATGTGAATGTTGAATAAGTAATTGTGCAAAAAGAGACAGAGACACAATCGAGACAGAAATAGCTCTGACGCGAAACATTACAGCAGGAGATAAAAGCCCATCACTGGTGGGTTGACGTTTCGAAGATACGATGTCGTTTGCGGGTACAGTCAACCCGCGACACCACCAGTCGGGGTGCAAGCCCGAGGCCGGACACTGGCACCACAACCTACAAAGTGGGCCGTTGCAATCAGTGGCGACCAGGCTCCAGCTGAGGCAACAGTTGGTTCATCGCTCGCTCCTGGGAGTACTGCCTCTTGCCTGCACAAACCTCAGTTGCAGCTGGTGAATTCGGGTGTTTAGCTGTCATGTTCAGTAGGAAAGACCTTTGTATACAACTGAATACATCTGAATACACACATAGCTATATGTGCACATACATATATCTGGATGTGTATGTGCATGAATTTTCTTATGCATATATATATATATATATATATATATATATATATATATATATATATATATGTGTGTGTTATATATATGTGTGTATGTGTGTGCATTATTATATAGATTAATAATTTTGTTAGCATGTATTTTTTCCTGTAATATTAGCCAACACAGCCGAAGGCAATATGAAACACAGTAAAGTGGACAACCCGTCAAGCTTTCGTGTCCCATTTTCAAATAATTTCAGGAATTTTGCGTCCTTTGGCAAAATCCTCCGTGAAGATGGTTCGCTCACTGCTGATGGTCGTTAGGTCCTTGGTGCTGCTTGGGGTTTGTAGCGGAGGTGGGTCACAGGCTTCCTGTTGACTGTATAAGCATATACAGTATTTATGAATGTGTTACTATGATAGTTGTATATAGATCATATAGATAAATAGAATATTTAATTGTATCAAAATGTCTGAATGGGCTCACATGTGAAGTCACAATTACACAGGTACATATAATGCATGCTCAAGTACACAACACATAACATTACAAGGTAGCCTAGGATGATTTGTCCACTTTCAAAATTCAATATCTTTATCAATTATATCTTATTGTTCACTTGATATCTGTCTTAATTGTCACTCGTCGTTTTGACCATGAAAATGAATAGCAGCACAATTAGCATTATTGTAATCATCAATATCAATAATGATGTTAAAGCCGTTGTCATTATCATTATTTCCTTTACTTCAGTTTACAGCTGCTCTATTTCATACATTGGTTGTGCTACAACGAGAGTGTGCGTCAATAGGAAAAATATTTGTGATGGGAGACGGGACTGCCTTGACAACTCAGACGAAGACATCTGCAACGTAAGTAACTGTAATTTTGGTACATATGCAATAGTTGATACGATTCGTTGCCTAGAAAACGGAAAATTCGGGAAGACTGGTAAATATACTTCATGCGAGTAATTTGTGTGTGTGTATGCGCATGTGTATGTGTGTGTACACACAAGTCTTCGGAAGACTGGTAAACATTTTTCATTTTTTACTTTAAGTGGGTAATCTGAAAAATGCTATTCTTTTAGGGAAGAAAGCTAGGAGTATTTCCTTCTACCACAACGACCACTACTACCACAACCACCACAACTACCAGTGAGTATGGAAAATAAGAAACTGAGTAAACGTTTGTATATCAGCGAGATTAATGGAATCGACATGATGAAGATTTACATGTTTCCAAACAAAAAATGCGATAAAATCCTGCATGAACAAATAAAGCAAATTGGTATCATTATTGCTATTTTTTATTATCATATATTCTTATATATACATATGTATGTGTTTCTGTGTATATGTGTATACATTCGTCATGTATTTCAGACGAAGATATAATCGAAACCAAATACATCTGTGCAGGTGTGAAGATATTCATTCTCAGTCATACCCATTCTGCATTTGTTGCAATGAACATAATATATGGGGGAGTGTATGTACATTTATATATGCATGTGTTTGTCTGAAGGCATGTAAAACGATTTTTCTTACCACATGAACAAAATATGTTCTTCCCTTTGGATTCCATTATAATTCCTTATGGTAATAACCATGGATTCATTAACATAATTATGTATTAATGTCAGGGAATTATTTTCCGTAATTCATTCTATTATGATCACAGAAGATGAAAAGTTGGTGCCCACATTGTAAAGTCGAAAATTATAAGGGGCTCTAATGCCTATCAACTTATCATTCTAAAGTGGTTAAAGGAAGTTTAAAAACCATAACAGCTTGATAAATGGGTAAAAGTTCTTGCTTAGAATAATGTCTCCGTCCTTCAAGCGACGCCCGCCCCCACCCCTCCCCCACCCAACAACGTGGAGGAGAGCGAGGCGCTGGGTCAGAAGTTCGCTCGGACCTTCAACGACACACACCCCCACCCAAGATGCCCCAAGCTCTACACCAGCGTCGGGAACAAGTGCCTCTCTCTTCTCTACTTCGTCAAGGTAAATCATTGGTTGGGGACGGTGGAAAGATCTAGGGGGTAATGACGCAAAAAGGGGCAAAATTAGTTCACTGAATTGATCTATTTGTGAATTACACTTTGTGTACTATACCAAAACAAAGGTGTATGTACGTATGTGTGTATGAGTGAGGGGGGCGCCAGGAATCCACCTGGAAGCCAAAGGAGCGCCAGCCAGGAAAAGTTTAGTAACCACTGAGGGAAACTTTGTGTTGGGACAAAATTATTTACGTTTTTTGTAATTGCTCTTGTTTTGTTTTGTCGTGTTTTGTTTTCTTATGGATAGTGTTACGTCTCTATAAAGGAAATTAAAGAAATTCAATTCCATATATAGAACTAGCATCAGCCATAACTTAGACACGGAATGAACTGGCACAATGGAGAAATATTAAACTGACCAGCTGGAGTCTCTATATACTAAATACTGGAGAGGTGGTCGCCAACGAAGTTCACGATCATTATCTGCGTCCTTCCTCGCCTTCCTTCATCACCTTCTTTAGGTCGGTTGGGGGGAGGCAAGGGCCCTGTGCTCGGCCATCGGCGGGGAGCTGGTTCTCTATCCCTCGGCCTCCGACGGGGAGTTCGCTGCTCTCCTGAAGTACCTGCGGGAGATACGTGAGTACCTCGGTGTTTCGTCTACGAAATTCCACTGAATGCACGAAGTGTTATAAGTGTTATCAATGCGGCATTGCATTATTCCAACTTTCATAAGTATAACTCATTACATCTGACATGGAATTTGAATTGCTAAATCAATTTCCACCGAGTGCCCACGGGCAGTGTGTGTAAAACTTCGCTATCAATACTCTAGTGTGAGTAGATAGGTCATGTCTATGGAACTAGTGAGATCCTTTTAGTGGGTCGTGTGACATGGTTGGTTTAGTACTAGGCCTCCAGTTTCATACCCGGAGTGACGTGAGTTCGAGTCCTGGTCAGGGAGGGTTGTTATACCTATAAATATGTACTTGTGTATATATATTTGTACATACACACATAACACACACATATATATGAGTGGGCGGAGGTGTATGTATGTGTGTGTGTATATGTATCTGCGTGTGTTTGACTAAAAACAGTATATATATGTATGCATGTATGTGTGTACGTATTCAGACATACTGTATGTCTATGACAATAAGGTGACCAACATGACCCTGCCATTATAAGAAAAGAATCCTTACGACTACAACAGAGATGACGACGGACTTCTGGGTGGGAGGCCGGTACACGAAGGACACCGAGGCGTGGACGTGGCTGGACGACGCCCCGATGGACCTCGGCTCGCCCTACTGGGCCGTCAGGTGAGGCAGAGTTAACGGGTCATCTGACCCTCAGCTTTCCTAGCGTCCCCTTTACGTTAACTGGCTTATGTTTTCTTCCTCTATGTTATAAAGTATTTTCTAGCGATTAATTTATTCGGAAAAATCCGTCAGTAATAATTGGCCTACGCGCTACCAAAGGGCATATTTTTAAAAATCAGCGAGTTAAAAGTGCACTCATTTGAATCAGTGAAAAGACGGGCTGAATTAATCCACACCTTATTGTTGCACACTGTAGAGACGTTCCTTTCCCCCGCAGACACACCCACAGCTGCAGCAGCCGCCAACAGGAGTCAGCGCAAGACGGCAAGTCTGAGGACATCGCCTACTGGACCAACACTTCGGCCTGCTACCACTACGAGCAGGCGCCGCGGCGCGACTCCCACGAGCTCTGCGCCGCCCTCACCTTCCGCCACTACTTCTACTTAGCACGGGGACTGCTCGCGTCAGGAGCCCTCTTGTGAAATTTTCCCCACACCGCTCTGACCCACGCTCGCTACCATCCAAAAGCTTTTGTACTACTTCAAAAACCCTTTTTGCTTTCTATTCAGAATAAATTATGCTTTTAATTTGACTATATTTTGGGAAAAAAGATTACATAAGAATTTATTATAAAAAGACTAATTCAAAAATCGAAAACTTCATATTTTTTTGAAGATTAAATTAATTTGGATCCCATAAAAAAACTTCTTACAATTACTGTATTTTTGTTGTACTTTTTGATATAAATGCCGAAAGGGGCAGATGAAAGAAAAATATTGAATAATTATCAATATATATATATAATATATTATTAAAAATATATAATATATTATATATATTATATATAATATATTTTAACCCCTATATAATATATTTATATTATATATATAATTATTATATATATATATATATTATATTGTGTTTTTGGTGGTGTGTGTGTGTGTGTGTGGTGTGTGTGTGTGTGTAGATATAAATTTTTTTCAAATATAAAGGGGTTTGTATAATTTTAAGGAAATAAAACATTATGTGTGTGTGATAATATAAATATAATATATATATTTATATATATATTATATAATATATATGTATATGTAAATATATATACATATATATGTATACATATTTATATGATATATCTGTATAGACATAATACATATGTATATAATTGTGTACACATACACATGTATATAATTGTGTACACCTACACATGTTTATTTATATAGATATAATATACGCACATGCACAAACTTCTAGAGTCTGTGTGAGCCTTTAGTTAATGGGCCAGTTTCGGAGAAATGATATTAATTAGCCTAGTAATACGTACCTATTACTATCACATGAGTACATTATCGTGTATTGGTGCATTCAAGAAGTCTACCATGTACTTTCTATAGCTCTGAACATGCTAGCGCATGTCCACGAAGTTTTATTAGAATATGCTTGATTATAATAGTCCAAACATAGCTTCGCATAATTACTCTTAAAGGTATGAAAATAGCTTCGACGTTCATTTGTTTTGTAAACAATGAAACTAATAAGCATCAACGTTCATTTGTTTTATAAACAATGAAACTAATAAGCGTCAACTGAACTCCCCTTTTTAAACAAAATTTCCCATCTTTCTTGTTGTTTTCCTGCAACCCTTTCGTCGAACCCCACCGACTTTTTGAGGCCTTTTTCCCCTCTCCTTTTGACAGGGCAAGATACTGCAATACTGTGTAGGTCGTGTCCACCATTCTCGTTTCACTGCCAAATAAGTTTAAACGCGTACACTCGTGTCATTAGAATCCCAAATGTGGTCAAAAATACGTTGTACAGTGTAGAAAGTGCACGTCTTGTGTGACAGGCCCTTCGCACTATCAAATACTCTGAAGTGTCCAGCGTTTCAGTGATTCAGTACCATAGCAAATTAATTGACATGAATTTCATTGAGTCAGAATACCAAATGATCCTCAGTCTAGATCCCTGCCCCGCCCTCTTTAATTCCCTTTTCTTTTACCTCTGAAGATTTAACAAATTTTTAAAATGTTACATAAATAATGCCTCAGACTTAAGGTGTTCTCACTGCTCACCTTGACGCTTTAGAGAGATTTTAACCTTATTCCCCTTTTTCCCTCCTGGATAGGGGGGGAAAATAAAGCAAGAAAGGATCCCCAAAGATAGCATCTCTTAGTGTATACGAATGCAATGTACAGGTCATCTGTGTTTTTATATGTTAATAAACAGGTTTATATATATATTTATGTTATCAGCCCATCAACCTTTTTACTCTTCTCGCTCTCATGACAGATAAACTGCATTAGAGGTAAAATGGTGCTCATGTGGCCTAGCTACAGTACTCCTCTCAGTAAGAGAGAATATTAAAGAAGAAGGTGGACAAAGAGGGAATAGGGGGCTGCACAACTATCATCAAAAACGGCTTTTCCATGTTTGACACCTTTTACCTCTCCACCATCCTCCGCCCTCACTCGATCTTGCCTTTCGCCCCACTTTGTACCATCGTCCCCGTAAATAGCACATACTACTAGTAGTAGCAGATAAGGGATCTATTTTGGCGTCATGACGTCGTTAAGTCTGCGCTGATTTCTTTCATATTTCTTGAGTAATTCACATATTCCTCGGGCGATCATTCATTCACCTCGAAACAAACGTCCAAGCGAATTGAGCTTCTTGGGATATGAAAGGAAGGGATGGGTATGTATGGGGGAAGGGGAGGGCTAGGGAGGAGAGGGAGGGATGGGAAGAAAAGGGAGGAAGAAAAGGGGAGGATGTTCGTGTCCATACATATAGGTTTCTTACAAGCTCATCTATTATAAATTCATGTCTAGTCATAATGTTTTTCGTTCACTGGCACTTTGTTAAGTAATAACAGTAATGATGAATAAACGAATTAACAAACAGACAGATAAATATAGTAAAATAAAAAGGTCAATGGCTTTTTCCACTTATATAAAAGCAATGAAATGAGACAGAAAAAAAAATCAGTGAAAACCGTTCTCGCTTGTCTTTAGCACGCTGTTTAGTAGTCTCTTAGATTTCAAAAGATATATGACTAACTAAGATAAAGAGATAAATAATAACTAGAATAAAACTGTTCACTTTCGTTCACTTGGCCTTCTGCTACCTGAACTAGGATCCAGGCATGATAAAGGCTTTCAGTCTCTCACCTTCATATTCTGAACTTTACCTTCTCCCCCCCCCTCATTGTTTTAACTCCTTTACTTATCATTTCATCATCATCCAGCACACATCACCGAGCAGCAGCAACTCAGGACAGCCCCTGTCCTCAGCCGACGGGGGAGACCCCCACCCCCGGCTCCCCCGTAGCACCTGCAGCACTAGCCATCACAGTGGGCACTCCGCCCACACACACCCAAGAATATGCCTAGTACGTAGTAGAAACTACCATGCACTACGTATACATACATACACACATACATACATACGCACACACACACGTACATATAAGTGTGTGAAAACAAAACTACTTTCCGATATGGTGTTTTTTTGTTTTTTTTTATTCCTTCTCTTTCCTTATTCTATTTTTCACAACATAGGAATAGAAGGGAAAATACCACAATACAAAAAATAAAGTATTGTGTAAGTTACAGACACCATTCCCGTGAATCAGCTATTATATAATTAAATTTTAAAAGCATACGGCACAGTAATCCCCATTGCATTCCCAAGGAAATATTTGCGAAAATAGCACAAATTAATGTGGCTGGCACATGAGAAATCGCAGTGTCTTGTCTTTGCGCAAGTGATTGAGAGTAAATGAGTGGGCGAGAGAATGATAGAATAAGTAAATAAACGAATTTGCTAGAAAAGAAAACCACAACGTTTTTTTTGGTTTTTAATAAGGACATCAGATGATCCCCGAAGCGTTAAGCAAGGAAATTTTCGGGAGCTCTTAAATTTCAACCTTAGCCGTTGACGTGTATATGTGAAAGAGAAAGTATGATTGATTATGGCTTAAGATAAAAATAGCATTATAAAAAATGGAAAGAATGATAACAAAATACAAAATAATAATAACAAAATACGCAATACTTATATAACAGTAAAATAAAAATAATAATATAAAAATAATAAAAATAAAATAATTAAAAAAAAATAAAAATAATAATAATAATAATAATGATAATAATTATAACAATATTAACTATAATGATAATGATTATATAATGATATAATAATAACGATGGCGATGATAGCAGAAGTAGATCAGTTAATTATGATGTATGTGCAACTATGTACGTGCCTGTGTGTCTCTGTGTGAGCTTGCAAGTGCCACGTGTATTCAAACACAAAAACATCCAAACCCCTTTCCCCCTCCCCCTTTTCTTCCCATCCCTCCCTCTCCTCCCTACCCTTCCTTTCCTTCATATACCAGCGTCTTCTTCATGTCCCTCTCTTTCATGGCATGATACCACAGCAGATCCCTGACCTACTATGACTATTACTGCTGCTACCTCTCTCCTCTATTGGCTACTACTACTGTGCCATCCCTCCACCTTTCCCTCTGGTCTTCGCTTACTACTTGGGGTCTGATCAGTCAGCTTCATACTCCATTTGCTAACTTCAATGCAGCTGTATGTTCAGCCCAAATCTACTTTAATTCTTTTTGTAACAAATTTTCAAATGCACCTCTTCCCGGTTCAGTTCTCTAATTCTCTGAGAAGTTGATGTTGGAAAGCCACTTTTTTCTTCACCTTTCCTTTTTTCTTTCTCTCTTGTTGACTGGGAAAGTTTTAAACCTAGTGAAGAGCTCCATGATCCAATCGCACCCTTTGACTTATAAAGGGGGCATTTCCTTCTTTTCGATGGGCGTGCAGTTTTTGTCGTTTTCGAGAGCGAGAAAGGGTAAAAGACGTGGGGTTAAAAAGCAAAACAACATTCAAAATGTTTATTAACTTACATATATACAAAGACAAATTTTATTTTAAATACAGATATAATAACCCTCTTAGTAACTTTTTGGGCCTTTGAATTATGAAATTTTTTTCCCCCCCCAATTTCCTGGGCCTCATTTTTAACGGGTTCAAGGGGCCCCAAAAAAAGGGTTTTTTATTTTTTTTTTTTTTTGGGGGGGCCGGGTCAA
>NC_051388.1:61325223-61346105 GCF_015228065.2 Penaeus monodon | reverse complement strand
TGTGCAAACACATGATTAAAAAATGTGGTGTGTGTGAGCATGTGCACACATACACACATTTATATCTGCATATATCATATATACGTATTTATACACAAACACACATACATGTATCCTTATATGCACATCTATACATATATATACACACAGACTATACATACATACACACATATATTTATATACATATATATACATATATATATATATATATATATATATATATATATATATATATATACATATACAGTAATATATATATCATAACACACGTGCGTATATATATATCACATATTTGTACAAAAAGAAAATATATACATTCATATATGTATATATGTGTGCACATACATGCTCATTTATATATATAATATATATATGTACATATATGTTATAATTACACAGTCTATTTTCTACTACTGGAATAAGGCCTCTCCTAATCTCTTTGGACACCCTTCCTAATCAACACAACACACACGTATATATGCAATATATATGTATATATATTTATATATAATACATACACACATACGCACATATATATATATTTATATATATATATATATATATATATATATATATATATATATATATATATATATATATATATATATATGGACAACTGACACGCTTGTAATCGCATGTTTCTATTTAAGTGGTTCAGTGACTATGATAATGGTTCTCTGAAATATTTTTTGAAATGTATTACCAATGATGCTTAAGACATTCTAACAATCACAGACGTATAAGGATTAGAACTTATTTTACAGCCCGATAAACTGAACTCTGCATTCGCTGTTGCTCAGACTTACTTGAAACATGATTTATATTTCAGTGTTTCTCAACCTTTTCAGCTCAGTGCAGCCTTATGAGACCTAGCAATATCTATGGCCCTCCTGTAGTCTATATATGAAAGTATTCAACGTGTATTTTTAGGGACATATGGTAACTTTCTATGGTCTTCAGTAGCATCTTTTTTAAAGTTCTTATCGAAGTTCTTAAGCCTGATACACAATAACAGCTAAAGCTTTAAGTTCCTGGGTGCTAGGTTTGATTAAATTATAATATACGATGAAACAGAATATTTTTCATTTAGATATTTCATCTTAAACGAGCATTTCATTCTACCTTAAAAAAAATATTTAAAATCAGTCAGAATTAACAGGCGTCTTATGGGCTCACCTCCTTCCTTAGCTTACCGTGTTCCCAAGTTGAGAAATGCTTATGGGATATGGCACAGCCTGCAGCTCGCTACTTGCCAAACACGAGTACAGAAAAATAGTTGTCGAATTTAGTGATTGATTACAAACTAATGCTGATGACTTATCTAAACAACAATCATCCCTTTGAAACAAACCAACGCCCCCAGTGGCATTAACGCCCACGCTGAGGACCAATGATATATTCAGTTATCCTATAAATCATTCTACGGCACAGTTTTAATGTAGAGGATTATAAAGATGCGTGTTGTATCTCGTATATATAAGATAAAGCAAATCCTGTGACTGGTTATTGGATCATCAAACTTGGTATTTATGCGCAGTTTACATATATCTATGTATGCAGTATTTTATATGGAAAAAAAGCAGACACCACACACAAAGAATATATACTACAAACACACCCATGAATTTATTGATTTGTTTCCATGCTGATTTAGCGACGTGCATGGTCTTGAAACTTTCTTGAATGGAAGGTGCTCCAAAATTGTTACAACCTTAGTCTTACAATCTATTTATATGAGCATATTTATGTAGGCCAAATGTGAAAGATAAAGAAATTGGGGTACAAATAAAGACAAAGAGATAGAATCGAGACAGAAATAGCTCTGACGCGAAACATTACAGCAGGAGACGTTTCGAAGATACGATGTCGTTTGCGGGTACAGTCAACCCACGAGGCCACCAGTCGTGGTGCAAGCCCGAGGGCGGACACTGGCACCACAACCCACTAAGTGGGCCGTGGCGATCAGTGGCGACCAGGCTCCAGCTGAGGCAACAGTTGGTTCATCGCTCGCTCCTGTGAGTATTTGGTCTCTGCCGTTTATTTCTCAGAGACAGACATTAATTACAAATGTTCTTGTTAACACATACATCAGAAACATTAAACACGAAAGTATATGGTATAAAAAGCTCGTGGACTAAATATGTGTACAATATATATGCATATATAACATAGGTGTGTAGATATATCACATATATGTATATACACATATATATTAAATATATATATATATATATATATATATATATATATATATATATATATATATATGTGTGTGTGTGTGTGTGTGTGTGTGTGTGTGTGTGTGTGTGTGTGTGTATGTGTGTGTATGTGAACATAGTCGTAATAACGTATAACGAAGACGAGGAAACCTTGACGCAATAGGATATCAAAATGAACGTAACGTTTGTACCTCGTTTGGAATTCCTTATGAGACGAAACAAAATTTCATTTTGGGATGTTACTTCGTCTGAACTCTGAACTTTACGTTCGTGTTCAGTTCATATTGTGGCACTGTTTCCATTTATCTTTGTGTACACATTACTATGTTTAGGCTTGTGTTCACACATATATATAATGTGTTTTGTATGTATGAATATGTATTATATGCACCTATGATGTCACCCATTTCGGTCTTTGAGCAGATGAACATCTGTGCAAAACGAAAAGCGGACAGTAGATAGGATTCCGATTTCATTTTCAGATGCTGTGTCCTGTGGCATCGCCGCACATCAGGATGATCTGCTCACCGGCGATGGCGATTAGACTCCTGCTGGTGCTTGGACTCTCTTGCGCAGGTGGGCTCGGGTGGTTCGTGACGTACACAAGCATGTAGCAATTCTGGGATTTAAGTGAAGATAGATACAGATATTGGAGATAGATCATGAACTCTTTACATGGTGTTACGAGTAATCATTTCTAGCATGGGAATGCTTCAAGTCATCTGGTCTTTTCCTGTTTTGAATGTTGAAGATCCAAAGAAAGAATTATTTTATTCGTTCATTGCAAATAGACAGGATGAGAGGAAAATATCCCACTTACACGCGCGGATTTACATTATACACCGAGAGACAAGTCGATTCATATGTGTCTAGTGCATACCTGTCAACACATGTACACACATTCATGCATAAGGACAATGCGTGGGTAGTGGAAGGTAGACAATTTGCTCATTTTGAGATACTGTGGTGATTTTTCTGTCGCATTTTATTTTTCGTAGTGATCGCTGATCATTTTCCATACTCTGTTTCTCTTCATAATGCTAACCCTTTTATTATTTTCGTTATCATCATCAATATTACAATTATTGCTATAACAATTTTCTTTATCATTGTCTATTCAGTTGACAGCATTTGTGATTATTGGTCGATTCAGTGTGCTACAGTAATACAATGCATCTCACGCGAAAATATCTGTGATGGTATGATTACCTGTAAAGACGGCTCAGATGAAAGCATTTGTTCTGTAAGTGATTGTTGTACTTCCTTGGATGAAATATAATTAACTGAATATATGACAAGATAAAGCAGATAACACAGGCTGACACACATGTATGTATATGTATATGTATATTATATATATATATATTATATATATATATATATGTATATATGTATATATAATATATATATAATGAGAAATGAAATTAAAATAATTCTTTCAGGGAAACAAGCTTAAAGTTTATCCACCTACTACAACGACCACTACTACCACAGCCACTACAACTACTAGTGAGTAAAGTAATGAGTTAGATAACTAAAGGGACATATAATTAACAAAAAAGAAACGTATATGAACATGCATTCAAGTAGTAGAATAACTTTTAAAATATGCACTTCAAATACGTAGTAAAAGTATTAACATCCCTCTCAAAAATGTATACGCAACTGCTAAAACACTTTTTTTACAGTCTGTACACTTTATCAGCATGAAAACTTCAAGTTCGGTCTGCCATACTTGAATCCTAATGAAACGGAGAAATCCTATTAATATTATATTGCTAAGGTTGTTTATAAAACAAATGCGGTATTTGTGGCTAGCTTTTGATTAATATAAATATTAATCGTGAATTCATTTATTGTATCTATATAACACTATATAATGTCTTACATAACTGCAGAAAACAAGAAAGCGAAAACCAAGGAAGGAATAACATATCTTTTGAACATTAACATATTGAAAAATATTTTCACAAAAAAGGGGAATGCGGAATCGGATTCTTAAATAATTAAATAAATCTTATACACTGTGAAGACGATGTAGCATGACCTATAGAGGAAACTGAATATCATATATAACTTGACAAGTCAATGAAAAACTGGTTAAAGTAATCATTGAAAATAAGGAGCTCGCACATAAGTGAAATATTTTGTTGTGATAATCACCTTTTGTTAAGCGACGCCCGCCCCCACCCCTCCCCCACCCAACAACGTGGAGGAGAGCGAGGCGCTGGGTCAGAGGTTCGCTCGGACCTTCAACGACACACTCCACCACCCAAGATGCCCCAAGTTGTACACCAGCGTCGGGAACAAGTGCCTCTCCCTTCTTTACTTCGTCAAGGTAAAACTTGGCATTGCCGTTATGTCCTGTCTTGTTTGCATTCCTTGTGTATATTGCTTTGCAGCTACGTAAAGGAGAGGAAACTTTTTTCTAGTTTCATGGAACTATATTTCTAAAACTAGATTTCAGATTAAGATTATGAAAAATACAGGGTAAACTGGTTCTGTGAAAGAAGGGATGATCAACCGGGATTACCTATTAACTAAACGATTATTGGTCACCACTGATGCGTTCTCCACTGCCTTCTCTAGGTCGGCTGGGGGGAAGCAAGGGCCCTGTGCTCGGCCATCGGCGGGGAGTTGGTTCTCTACCCTTCTGCCTCCGACGGGGAGTTCGCTGCTCTTCTGAAATACCTGCGGGAGATAGGTGAGTCTTGCTGTTTCTTTAATGAAGTAGGTATGACTTTATGTATATACACACACGCAGATATGTATATATATATATATATATATATATATATATATATATAATATATATATATATATATATATATATATATATCTGTGTGTGTGTAATAACCGTCTCCAACACGAACTTGCCACTCCAGGAACATTACTCAGAATAAGCAGCACCACAACTCAACAAAAGGAATGTGCCACTAGGATCTTACTAGCTTATAGACATCGCATACCTACTCATACCAAAGTACTGATGGCGATGTCTTTATCAGAGGTACTGAGATATCTACGTAAAATTGACTGTGTATCGAAATGATATAGGTAACAACCTTGCCGGACTACGACTCGAACCCCTGCCACTCTAGATATATGGCCCAGAATAGACAGTACTAAAGCAACTGGTCGTGTGGTCCCAGGTTGGTTTAGTATTGCTCATATTGGGCCATATGCCTGGAGTAGTAGACGTTTGTGTCCTTTCCAGGAACGTTTCAGTATTATTCCATCTTATACAGACACTGGTATATATATGCATGAATATGTGTGCGTTTGTATGTGTATATATGTATACACATACCTGTATATAAATACATGCACATACATATGGACACCCACGTACAGTATGTGTGCATTTATATATTCACGCACGCGTACACACATATATCTTAATATACTGATGGACTTCACCCTGCTTAATTTGCACTTTGCTTCATAGGGATGACGACGGACTTCTGGGTGGGAGGCCGGTACACGAAGGACACCGAGGCGTGGACGTGGCTTGACGACGCCCCGATGGACCTCGGCTCGCCCTACTGGGCCGTCAGGTGAGGCAGGGTCAACGGGTCGGGGATGCGACTCACTCGATCGTTAAGTCTTCAAACGACCTCTGAAATCCTAAAAAAAATGATACTTAACTTTGGCTCATCGACAATGGAGAGAAAAAAAGTTCAGTTGATGCATTATATGACACGATTTACAGAAAAAAAAACTAATTTTAGTAATATCAAATGCCATTGGAAGCACATTTCTAAAATTCTTTGGGTTGAAAGCGCGCACATGTGAATCAGTGAAAGGATAGGATAAATTAATCCAAACTCATTACACACTGCAGTGACGTTCCTTTCCCTCGCAGACACACGGATAGTTGCAGCAGCCGCCAGCAGGAGTCAGCGCAAGACGGCAAGCCTGAGGACGTCGCCTACTGGACCAACACTTCGGCCTGCTACCACTACGAGCAGGCGCCGCGGCGCGACTCCCACGAGCTCTGCGCCGCCGTCACCTTCCGCCACTACTTCTACATTAGCGACGAGGACTGCCTCAGCGTCCCGGACCCTCTGTGTGAACATGTTTCCCAGCACCGCTCATGACCTCACGCTCGCTAGCAATCCATAAGCATTGTAGTACTTCAAGAACCCTTTTTGACTTCTCATATTTTTATCATGAATCAGTTATGCTTTTAATTTCGTGAAACGGCTACATAAGAATTTATTATAGTATAGACTTAGTACAAGATAACTTTTGAAGGATTACAATGAAGTTGGATATCATGAAACTTTACTGTATATTTAGTCATAAAATATTGATACAAATATAAGCAAAGTACATAAATAATTACTCACAAACAATAAATATATACATACATATACATGGTATATATACTATATACACATATGCATATATATATCCCGAGTGTATACATATATATATATATATATATATATATATATATATATATATATATATATATATATATATATATAAAGAGTATATAGAGAATATATAGAGATTATACACACGCACGCATAAATTTCAAGAGTCTGTGGGATTGTTAGATAACGGCCGTATTCGCTGGTTTAGAAGAAATATTTACGTAATCAAATAGGCCTCTAACATGAGCACATTATCTTTTGCTTGGTGCAATCTCGAAGTATACCATGTACTTTCTAAAAAATGTAGAAACACGTCCACTAAGTTTCATTTTATTAGAAAAAATATGCTTGATTATAATAGGGTAATATCCAAAACATATAGTTTCACTTAGTGTTTTGTGAAATTTGTTTTATAAACCAAAAGAATGGAGATCGCTTGGACATGTCTCTTTAGCATATTTATGCTCACTTGCTATTTTACAAGCCTTCGTCGAGGCCACCTGTATTTTAGAGGCCTTTTTTCCTTCTCTTCTGTTGAGCAACGGCAAGATTGGTGAGTATCCACCATTGTCAGTGTTCACATGCAGATTAACAGCGTGCGGTCGTGTCCTTTGAAGTACACAATGCATGAGAAGAATACAGTGTACACTGCAGAAAGTGCACGATAATTCTATTCTTGTGTGACAGGCCCTTTGCAGTACCAATCACTCTAAGGCGTCGAGCTTTTCAGTGCTTCCGCGTTACGATAAATAAACTGCCATGAACGTTAATTGAGCCAGAATGTCGATCATTAATATCGAACGGCAGAAAAGTTACTGAGATGGTTATTATATCTATGTTTAAATATACAACATATATGCCATCTGTATATATGCAAGTTAATAAACAGGTGAATGTATGTTTTGCTTATTAAACCCACAGTCTGTTATCCTCTTCTCGCTCTCGTAACGACTAAACTGCACGACTATCAAGAAAGACTAGGAAATGCCCCCTTAATAAGTCAATTGGTGCTGATATGGATCATGGAGCTCTTCACTATGGCTTAACAACAATATTCCAGTCAGCATGAAAGAAATGATAAAGGAGAAGCTGAAAGAAAAAAGGGGCTTTCCCAACACTCAGCTTCTCAAGAGAATTAGAGAACTGAGCCGTGGGAAGTAGAGTGCACTTGACACATTGTATACAAAAGAATTAAAGTAGAGTGGGCTGAACATACAGCTGCATATGAAGTTAGCAAATGGAGTATGAAGCTGACTGAACAGACCCCAAGTAGTAAGCGAAGATCAGATGGAAGGTGGAGGGATGGCACAGACCAGTAGTAGTAGCCATAGTAGTAGTGAGAGAGGTAGAAGCAGTAATAGTCGTAGTAGGCCAGGGATCTGCCGTGGTATCATGCCATGAAAGAGAGGGACAGGAAGATGTTGGCATATGAAGGAAAGTGAAGGCTAGGGAGGAGAGGGAGGGATAGGAAGAAAATGGAGGAGGAGGAGGAAGGGAGGATGTTCTTGTGTGTGCATACTTACAAGCTCACACAGAAGCACGCAGACACGTAAATAGCCGCACATACATCATTGTAACTAATTTATTAATCAACTAATCTACTATCATTGGTATCGTAATTATTGTATCATTTTATAATCATTATCATTATAGTTAATAGTTATCATTATTTCTCTTATTATCACTATTATCATAATTATTGTCATTTTTGTTATTATTTTTATTACTGCTATTATCATTCTTGCCATTATTATTATTACTGCTATTGTTATCATTAATGCCATAATCATTATCATACTTTCTCTTTCACATATACATCGTCATACGATTCTATAGGTTGAATTCATCGAGCTACCTGAAATTACCTTGCATTAATCGCTTCTGCTATCATCTCGATGGCCTTATTAAGAACTCAAATGAACTGTCTGTGGATTTTCTTTTCAAGCAAATTTATTTATGCACTTATTCTATCATTCTCTCGCCCACTCATTTACTCTAACTCACTTGCGCAAACACAAGACACTGCGATTTCCCACGTGCCAGCTACAGTAATTTTCGCAAATATTTCCTTGCAAATGCAATGGGGATTACTGTGCCGTATGCTTTTAAAGACTGATTATAATGCCAATTGATGCATGGTAATGGCGTCTGCATTGCCTGCAAGCATGATTTCCCTCGTCCTCAATTTTACAAGTTGACGAGTATCTTACATAATACCTTATTTTCTGTATTGTATTTTCTCTTCTAGGAAAAAGAAGGAATTTCAAATAAACACAAAGTGCGAAGATAGGAAAATAGTTTTATTTTCACACACATATGTATAGATGTATGTATACCGTAGTGCATGGTAGTTTCTACTACGTACTAGGCTTATCTCTTGGAGTGTGTGTGGGCGTGAGTGCCCACTGTGATGGCTAGTGCTGCAGGTGCTCCAACGTCGCCTGAGGACAAGGCATAATGATAGATAAGTAAAGGAGTTAAAACAACGGGAGGGGGGAGGTAAAATTCAGAATATGAAGGTGAGAGACTGAAAGCCTTTATCATGCCTGGATCATAATTAAGGTTGCAAAAGATCATGTGAACAGGCATCTGAGATTGAGGATCGTTTAGGTATTCTGACTCAATCAAATTCATGTCAATTAATTTGCTATGGTACTGAATCACTGAAACGCTGGACACTTCAGAGTATTTGATAGTGCGAAGGGCCTGTCACATAAGAATAAAATTATCGTTGAGTTTCTAGTGCACAGCGTGTTCTTGACATACATTGTGTATTTTATATGAGACACGTGCACGCAGTTAATCTGTATTGAGAATGAGAATGGTGGACACTGACCTATCACAGTATTGCAGTATCTTGCCTCTGCTCAACAGGAGAGAAGGAAGAAGGCCTCAAAAAAGTCGGTGGATTCGACGAAGGCTTGCAGGAAAACAACAAGCGAGTGCAATTGTGTTCAAAAAGGGCAGTTCAGTCGGCGCTTATTAGTTTCAATGTTTTTAAAACAAATGTACATCGACGCTATTTCACACAAACTTTAGGAGTAATTATGCGAAGCAATGTTTGGACTTGCCCTGTTATAATCAAGCATATCCTAATAAAACAATGAGTCTTCGTGGACAAGCGTTAGCATGTACAGAACTATAGAATGTACACGGTAGACTTCTTGAATGCATCAAGTACACAATAATGTACTCATGTGATAGGCCCTTTAAATTACGTACGTATTACTAGCTAATTAATGATATCAATATTTCTCCGAAACTGGCCCATTAACTAAACACACACAGAAGTTTATGCATGTTTATGCATCTCTCTATATAAATATACATATGTATGTAAACACAAATATATACATATGTATGTCTATACACGCATATATATATATGTATACATATATATATGTATATATACATACATACATACATACATATACATATACACAGACACACGCATATATAGGAAAAAAATATTTATACATTTATATCAACAATTTATAACTAAATATACAGTAATTATACAACAAGAAGTTTCATGGCATCCAACTTAATTGTAATCCTTCAAAAAGTATGGAGAATTAAGTATTATTGTATTAAGTCTATACTATAATAAATTCTTATGTAATCGTTTTCACAAGATATATGTCAAATTAAAAGCATAATTGATTCATGATAACAATATGAGAAGTCAAAAAGTGTTCTTGAAGTAGTACACCGCTTATGGATTGCTAGCGAGCGTGAGGTCATGAGCGGTGCTGGGAACATGTTCACACAGAGGGCTCCTGACGCTGAGGCAGTCCTCGTCGCTAATGTAGAAGTAGTGGCGGAAGGTGAGGGCGGCGCAGAGCTCGTGGGAGTCGCGCCGCGGCGCCTGCTCGTAGTGGTAGCTGGCCGAAGTGTTGGTCCAGTAGGCGACGTCCTCAGGCTTGCTGTCTTGCGCTGACTCCTGCTGGCGGCTGCTGCAACTGTCCGTGTGTCTGCGGGGGAAAGGAACGTCTCTACAGTGTGCAACAATAAGGTGTGGATTAATTCAGCCCGTCTTTTCACTGATTCAAATGAGTGCACTTTTAACTCGCTGATTTTTAAAAATATGCCCTTTGGTAGCGCGTAGGCCAATTATTACTGACGGATTTTGAAGTTGGACATCTTTTTCCGAATAAATTAGTCGCTAGAAAATACTATATAACATAGAGGAAGAAAACATAAGCCACTTAATGTAAAGGGGACGCTAGGAAAGCTGAGGGTCAGATGACCCGTTAACTCTGCCTCACCTGACGGCCCAGTAGGGCGAGCCGAGGTCCATCGGGGCGTCGTCCAGCCACGTCCACGCCTCGGTGTCCTTCGTGTACCGGCCTCCCACCCAGAAGTCCGTCGTCATCTCTGTTGTAGTCGTAAGAATTCTTTTTTTTTTTATAATGGCAGGGTCATGTTGGTCACCTTACTGTCATAGACATGCAGTATGTGTACATTTCTGAATACGTACACACATACATACATACATATATATACTGTTTTTAGTCACACACAGGCAGATACATATGCGCACAAACATACACCTCCGCTCACTCATATATATGTGTGTATGTACAAATATATATACACAAGTACATATATATAGGTATATAACAACCCTCCCTGACCAGGACTCGAACTCAGGTTACTCCGGGTATGAAACTGGAGGATTAGTACTAAACCAACCATACCACACGACCCACTAAAAGGAGTGTGCAACTGGGATCTCACTAGCTTTATAGACATGACCTATCTAATCACACTAGAGTACTGATAGCGAAGTTTTACACACACTGCCCGTGGGCACTCGGTGGAAATTGATTTGGCAATTCAAATTCTAAGTCAGATGTACTGAGTTATACTTATGAAAGTTGGAATAATGCAATGCCGCATTGATATCACTTATAATATTTCATGCATTCAGTGGAATTTCGAAGACGAAACACCGAGGTACTCACGTATCTCCCGCAGGTACTTCAGGAGAGCAGCGAACTCCCCGTCGGAGGCCGAGGGATAGAGAACCAGCTCCCCGCCGATGGCCGAGCACAGGGCCCTTGCCTCCCCCCAGCCGACCTAAAGAAGGTGATGAAGGAAGGTGAGGAAGGACGCAGATAATGGTTTGCAAACTCTTTGACGACTACATAGTATATAGGAACTCCAGCTGGTCAGTTTAATATTTCTCCACTGTGCCAGTTCATTCCGTGTCTAAGTTCTGGCTGGATGTAGTCTATATATGGAATTGAATTTCTTTCATTTCCTTTATAGAGACGTAACACGATATTCATAAAAAAAAACTCGACAAAACAAAACAAGAATCATTACAAAAAACTAAATAATTTTGTTAACAACAAATTTTACCTCAGTGTTTTCTAAACATTTCCAGGCTGGCGCCCCTTTGGCTTGCAGGTGGATTCCCACTCATACATACGTACGAACATACACCTTTTTTGGTATGCTTAAAAAATGTATTTCACAAATAAACAATTCAGTTGACAAATTTATTTAGTTTTTTGTAAAAAACAAAAAGTTACTTATTAACTGCTCCTAACGCCTCCTGTCGCCCCTCCTACCGCCCCTTTTGCCTCATTACCCCAGGAGCGGTACCCCCCCGATTTGGGAATCAGCGATTTACCTTGACGAAATAGAGAAGAGAGAGGCACTTGTTCCCGACGCGGGTGTACAGCTTGGGAAATCTTGGATGGTGGGGGGTGTCGTGAAGGTCCGAGCGAACTTCTGACCCCGCGCCTCGCTCTCCTCCCCGTTTTTGGGTGGGGGTGGGGTGGGGGCGGGCGTCGCTTGAAGGACGGAGACTTTATTTTTTTAACAAGAACCTTTTACCCATTTATCGAGCTGTCATGATCTCCAACTTCCTTTATCCGCTTCAGAATGATACGTTCATAGGCATTAAAAACCCTTTAATTTTTGACATGTTTTTTTTTTCTTTTTAGTATATTGACTTTGGGTTTTGCAATTTTGAAACTCGAAACATCGCCTGACAATGAAATCCCTGTCATTAAAACATATTAGGCAAATGAATCCATAATAATTACCAAAAGGAATTATACAAAAATGGAATCTAAAGGGAAGAAACTTATTTTTGTTCTTGTGGTGTTCAGGCTGCGATATATTACTTGATAAAAAATTTCACGTACCTACAGACACGGTCAGAATAAATGAATGCACACACAGACACACACACACACACACACACACACACAAATATATATATATATATAATTTTAAACATATATATATATATTATATATATATTAATATTATGTATATATATATAATATATATTATATATATATAATTATGTTGCCCATGTCATTGCGACAGATGTTGTATGGATATAACTGAGAATGAATATTTCACAGTTGCAGAGAAGTATTTAACTGTTTCGATTATTTCATCGTCAGAAATATATGACAAATGTATTTCTAATGAAGATATAATCCAAACTGGTCAGATAATATTTTGCACTTGAAGATATTCATTCTCATTCATACTTTTTTATATCTATTATATCTCTCTGTTTTTTCTGTCTCTCTATGAATCTATATATGTATGCGTGTGTGTGAAAATATACAAATGTATAGAGATCTTTATTTATCGTTTATTTTATATAGAATCATATATATTTTATATATCTATTTCTATATAACTACATATCTGCCTACCTATCTCACTATATATGATAAAACATATGCACATATATACAGAATGCACATACACACACACACCCTATATATCTAAATATCTATCTATATATATACATAATTATATTATATATATATATATAATATATATATATATATATATATATAGATATATACATCATATATATTAAATATAAAATATATATATTTATATATATATATATATATAATATAAAATGAAAAATAGTAAAAATTCATTTTATTCGTTTATGCAGGATTTTTGTCGCATTTTATGCCCATAAGTGCATTTTGAGAATAATTGCTTCCACCTGGAAAAAGTTTTTATGGTTAGTAGATTAATTTAGTCTTAATGATATCAAAAGTTTACCCACTTCCTTAGTTTCCCCTACTTACTGGTTGTAGTGGTAGTGGTAGTAGTGGTGGTTGTGGTAGAAGGAAATACATCTAGAATTTCTCCCTAAAAGAATAATTGCCCAATTAAAGTAGCAAATTACCTACTTAAAATAGAAGACTTGTGTACACACGCACACATATATACACATACACAATTTACCCGCATAATGTAGACTATATCAAGCAGTCTTCCGAATTTTCTATTTTTTTCCAGTTAACGAATCGTTTACCTTTATCAACTATTTCACTTGTGCCAAAATTACAGTTACTTACGTTGCAGACGACTTCGTCTGAGTTGTCAGAACAGTCCTGTATGCCATTACAAACGTTTTTTCTTTTTGATATACTCTCCGTTGTAGCACACCCAATGTATCCACAAGAGTAACTGTAAGCCTTAAGTAAAAAAAAAATGATAATGACAACGGCTTTAATACTAAATATACGTATGTGAGTATTCCAGAAACGACACAATCAACAGGCAGCCTGCGACCCACCTCCGCTACAGATCCCAAGCACCATCAGGGACCTAACGACCATCGGCAGCGAGCGAACCATCTTCATTTTGCAAAGGACGCACCAAATCTGAAATTAGTTGAAAATTGGACAAGCTTGACGGTTGTTCTTTACCGTATAACCCCAACACACATATATGTATATAATGTAAATGTGCACGCATATTTATCGTATATATGCATATATATAATATTATAATATATTATAATATATATATATTTTATATATATATATATGCATAAGTAAATCCATTCACACCCCACACACACACACACACACACACACACACACACAACACACATATATTATATATATATAATATATTTTATATATATATTATTTTATATATATATAGTGTGTGTGTGTGTGTGTGTGTATGTTATGTATGCACATATATCTATGTGTGTATTTATCAGTTTTATACAAGGGGCTTTCCTACTGAGCAAAATAGGAGAAGGCCCGAATTCACCAGCTGCAACTGAGGTTTGTGCAGGCAAGAGGCCCGTACTCCCAGGAGCGAGCGATGAACCAACTTTTTGCCTCAGCTGGAGCCTGGTCGCCACTGATCACCATGGCCTCATGGTGGGTTGTGGTGCCAGTGTCCGGCCTCGGGCTTGCCCCACGACTGGTGGCCTCGCGGGTTGATTTGTACCCCAAACGACATCGTATCTTCAACCCACCAGTGATGGGCTTTTATCTCCTGCTGTAATGTTTCGCGTCAGAGCTATTTCGTCTCTCCTCTATCTTAATGTTTCTAAATTGCGCAATTGCTTATTCATCATTCACATCCGTCTTACTTACATATCATCTATTTTATAGGTATATGCATATATGTATGCCTAGGTGAAAATGCATATGTATATTGTATTTTGTGTGTATACATATATTTGTATATAAGTATATGCATATACTCATACACACACATATATACACAGGGTTTTATATATATAAATATACATATATATACAACCACAGACATACAGACATATATATATGTGTATATTTTTATTCATTTATTTATATACATATATATGTATATATGTAATAAACCATAAGACACACATATCTAAATAAAATATGTATGTGTATATATATGCATACACACATACCCCATTATATATATACGTATCACACCCACACATATTTTAAACATACAAAATATATATACACAAAACACATGTATATATGTATATATACGCATACATATATTTAATGTATATAAAAAATAAACACGCATATATATATACTATACATACACACACACATATATATATTTTATCCCGGGACTTAAACCTCTCTCAATTAATTGAGAAGTTTGGCAGTACCCCCTTTTATCTGTTGGGATACCCTTCCTAATCAACAAACTTTATATATATATGATACACAACATGAATATATAATACATATATATATATATATAATATATTATATATATATATAATATATATATATAATATATATGTGTGTGGTGTGTGTGTGTGTGTGTGTGTGTGTGTGTGTGTGTGTGTGGTGTTATGTATGTATGCATGTATATACATGTTGAGGAAGTTTTAGTGGGATTGTCTTACATATTCTTCTCTGAAAGAGAATCGAAAAAAAAAGATAAGAATAAAGGCCTTTTTATTATTTGTTTATTTGCGTGTCTGGCAATCTTGTCTATTTTATTTAATCAGTAAATCATACATTTCTTCTGGTAATATTTCAAAATCGCTAATACTCGTACTGCAGTAAATTATACGGCAGATGTCTTTGTCTGAATTGCCAGTAATGAAACCCTGCGATGAAATGCATCGACAAATTTACAGCACACTGAACCATCGAATTATAGCAGCTTTTAACTGAATAAAGGTAAGGAAAATTATGATAATGCAAATAAAAATAGCAATATCGTTAATGAATATGATAGTACTAACCAAGGTACTTAAGAGGGGTTTGCATCACTGTCTCAATAAAAAATCCTAGCAGGCAGCTATCAAGCTAAGCTCCGACTCATTTATTGCAGATTATATAATGACCTTTCTGCAATCAATCAATGTGAGTGTTTTCTTTTGCTGTAGCTTTGTCCCATTCTTAAATCGCTATGATCAGGTTCTGGCAGATATTTTTATGGTCGGATGCCCTTCCTGACGCCAACCCTATTTACCCGGGCTTGGGACCGGCACTGACTTGGGCTGGCTTGCTCATGGGAGTGTGCCATGCGATATCAGATATAGCTAGATGCACAGTCATTCGTGCAATCTATTTGATATTGTTATAAGTGCCAGATGTAAAACGGCAATTCCACTCTTTTGTTTATGATAACGAAGTTTTAAATACCATAACAACTTTTAGGATACTCGGGGGAAAAAAATCAACTTCATTTCTGGGTTCAGTAGTGGTGTAAGTGATGCTTCTTGGATTTATATGTACCTTGGTCAAAACAATGATGATAGTTGAAAAAACAACAATGCACTAACTGATTGCCTGTCTCAGTGTAAATTCGAGGGGACACAACAATAACCCCTCTTCTGCCTGTCTTCATGTAACTTCCCCAAAACCCTACCAGATTTCCCTTGTGGGCTCCCCTATTCGCTTGGGGAGGGGGCATCGAATTACCGTTCTTCGCCTAAGCAAGTTCGGCGGTGTAGAGGTGTCCTACACAGAACTCGACCCCCCTTTAGTACTGGGGAACTATTGCTGTTAGGTTGATCCCTCCAAAGGACAACGCCTTTGGGTCAAGGGTTCGGATTTGGGTCAGTAACCCTGGATGAATGATACTCCGATACCCTTCTCCCCTCAAGGAGGAAGGGCGACTATGACCGCTCTACGACCCAACTCGACTCTGACAATGGAACCCCAACTAATGACAGATCCGGGAGACCTCCTTTCAGAATTCCAACTGAGAATGCAAGGTTCGCGAATGTTAAATGCGTAGAATGATAATCAATTGTTTTTGAACGTGAACCCTTTTATCAAAAAGGTCCTTGATGATAAAGAGGGCGGCGAAACCGATTTTGTCAGAAAACTGCGAGATGGAAGCCTCCTTGTAAGAGTAGAAAATAACTCCCAGATTAAGGATTTAGTTAAGCTGACGCAGATTCATGATCTAAGAGAAAAAGTAAATATTCTTATCGGCCCAAATGTCTATAAAGGAATAACCTTTTACAGGAATTCGAGGACAATGGAAGAAAGTAGTGGACGTAGTGGACTAAGAAGGACGAGAATGTGCGAAAGAAAACTGGACTTTTTTTTTTCTTTTGCTATGAGTAAAATCCCCGAGTATGTCAGTGTTGGATATGAATGTGTCCAATAAAAATTCAGACGCACCTTGTTAAGATGTATTGGCAAAGACTAAAATAGAATAAATTCGCCTGCCGTAAATGTGTTGAGCCTCACAACATCACTTTGCTAGTGAAGTATCAACTTGCTAATTGTGGACGTCCCTACCAGTCAGGCTCTGCTGAGTGCAGCAGCCTGAAGGAGACTGAAACATTAGGTATATGACAAACAAATGACAATTATACAAAAAGCTACAAGTATCCCACTGACAAAAATTGGGCGATCAAATTACTGTATCAACCCATTATAAACATCTTAAGTAGGCTGATACCGAATCACAGTCCGGAGCGCACCTCCTTGTCCAGGCGACCCCTGTGAGGACTTCGTTTGGCTCTCGATCAGCTCCTCGAGAGAGAAGCAGGTCACTCTCTGCCAGCCGTCTCCCTCGAAAAGGAGAAGCAGAACATGGAGGCTTCTGTCTCCAAAATTTTTTCCGAGAGAGGTTCGCCGGGAAGCGAGGAAGAGGTGCCTCATCCCCCACAAAAAAAAAAAAAAAAGGCTGACAGGGTTTTTTTCCAAACCTCATAAAATGTAATTTTTTCTTCAGTCATTACACAGTGGAATTGTCGAAGTCTTAGAGGAAGATTAAATGGCCATGAATTATTAGACTAGTCCTATGCTCCTGATATTATATCAAATCATAAACAACAAAAACAAAAACGTGAAAAAAAGAAGAAATGAGGTGTTGGTCAGGTCAGGGTCAACGCCTGTAGAAAAACCTACCTTACTCCATACATGGTGTAAAGATTTCCTCCACAATTGTCCTTTCTGCACTAATCACCCTACAGTAGCACACCTTTTATCACATGCCATCATTTCTGTAATAACAGACAAAACCTCGATTTCACATTAACAATTGTATTATCAGATGGTGAAAGAATAATCTAAAAAGTAATTTTTTTTTCTATAGGAGACAAAACTCTCTTACTTTATCTAGATTGAAACAATGAATGGATCCATCGCTTAATAACTTTGGCCACATGCCGCTGGTGATAGCCATTTTTTTATGCTTTTAAACATCGATACTGTTGCTCAAAAATATTTTTAATAATAAGGAAATAAGAAAGAAACTTTGTTATAATTATTGATACTATGATTATCGCAATGCTTTAAAGTACCGATAACAATAAAATGTCAGAAATAAACTTTCAGAAAACCAAACAAAAGGGTAAATAGTTGAAACAGGTAAGACTAGTAATTGACTCCTTGATGAAGTTAAAAACTAATATCACAGTGAATATGCTACTATCTTGCCATCCCAACACGATGTTAGTATAAACGCCCCCGTTCCATTGTAACAAAACTTGTTAGGCGTTTTCTTTTCAGGGGGTAAAAGACCCAAATTGGGCCATGGCGGATAAAAATAATTCTCATAGGGCTCTCGGAAATAACAACATCAAAAAAAAATCATTTAAGTCGTAAACACAACTTCCAGACTTGGCGCCGATTTTAAAATCTTTCTCACTAAAAATGGAAAACTCACATATGAGCAACCAATGCGTCCGCATCTAAAACGAAATACAGGAAAGATAAGGCCCACTGCAAATACTTTCAGACCACTCCCTGGCAAAATCGAAACAGTAATCCTGGCAGTAAGAGGTCTGCATAAAACCAGTGCTGTTGGAGTAGACAACATTGCTTTAACTTTACTAAGGAAATCTACCTGCAGTTGCATACTATCAGTACTCAGGAAAAGAAAGAAAGGCATACTTAGATAAACTCTGGAGAATTAAGGAAGTGGCGTAAAACATTGAAAAAATGTGAGGTTAAAAAAAGCCAGACTATATAACAGAAGTATTAAGTGTCAGTTGTTGAAAGAAATGGACTTTGCGAATCGGAATAGTTCCGGAAACCGGGATAAGTTACCACGCTCATGATAACATATAGATAACAATTAATCTTGCATACATTGCCCGGATCTGTACAAAGCTTTCGACAATGTGAGTTACGAAATGCTTCTTAGCAAACTAATAATTTACAAAATCGATAGATATTGGTTCAGACGTAAATGATCCATTAGAATCGAATCAGTCAAAATACGTAAGATTAAATCAGCTAAACAAATAGTGTCTGTTGGTGATCAAGATGGTATGTTTTAGGCCTGATCCTGTTCACAGCATTCGTAAACGATTTGTCAACCGTGCCTAGAATTGCCTTCTTTTTCTGTGCGCCAGAGACTTGCAATTCCTTCACAGTGATTCTGTCAATTACTTAAATCAATTGATAAGATAGAATAGGATATTTCGACAACATGGTCTCAAAATAAATCCAAAACAAAACAATATATCTTTAGAGGAAATTACCAAAACATTGCTAAAATTTACAATAAACCGAACACTTTAAAATCTAGTAGTGCACGTATATATGGTATTTGAGAGGCATGTCGACATCTATAGAAAGGTAAATAAAGCATAAAACCTCAGCTGAAGCATGATTTCTGTAATGCAAAAACTAGTTCTTATTATTATTGATTATTGTTCACATATGAGGGGTTTATTTCCAAAAAAGTTCAAATACAGATAAGAAATAATCCAGAACTTTACTGCAAGAGTAAAACTTAACAAAATGTACACAAGTATAGACAACTATGACAGTCTAAAATGGTAAAAAAAATGCAGTACAAATATAATAGTATTTTTATACTTGTGCATGATTGTACATTCGCCTGTAAATTCTGACCTCTCCGAACCTACTCTAAACAAATTAAAATGGTTAAAAGTGCAGCATAAATATAATCATGATATTTTTATAATTATTCATATGCACATATTCGCCCACAAGCTCTTATCCCTCCGAACCATAAGTGAAATAAATAACTTCTGTCCAATCGACCGTGCGGCAAATACAAACATATGGACCCATGATATAGAACAGACAAACACAGAAACAACAGTAACCAGAATAACTTTTAATTAAAGCAAAAACAAAGGAGAATCGAACATTCATGACATCAGGTTTCATGATAAGAATGTACTGCATCTCATACTTTCTGTACTATTTCGTTTTCCTTGATAGACCGTAACCATTGTAACAAATGGAATAAAGTATTTTGAATTTGAATTGAATTTGAACACACATATATAGGTAAACAAATACCTCTATATGTGCTCGCGCACATATAGAAGTATTTGTTTATCCATTTATCTATGTATTTATACACAACATATATATAAATGTACATACATATATACACATATATTCATGTATTTAGTATATAACTACACACACACACACACATACACACTCACACATACACACACCACCCCACACACACACACAACACACACCACACACACAAACAAAATATATATATATATATAATATATATATATATATATATATCTATGTTAGTATGTATATGTATTTAT
>NC_051388.1:61300167-61322623 GCF_015228065.2 Penaeus monodon | reverse complement strand
TTTTCTCAACCCCATTATCTGCGTCCTTCCTCACCTTCCTTCATCACCTTCTTAGGTCGGCTGGGGGGAGGCAAGGGCCCTGTGCTCGGCCATCGGCGGGGAGCTGGTTCTCTATCCCTCGGCCTCCGACGGGGAGTTCGCTGCTCTCCTGAAGTACCTGCGGGAGATACGTGAGTACCTCGGTGTTTCGTCTACGAAATTCCACTGAATGCATGAAGAATTATAAGTGATATCAATGCGGCATTGCATTATTCCAACTTTCATAAGTATAACTCAGTACATCTGACTTAGAATTTGAATTGCCAAATCAATTTCCACCGAGTGCCCACGGGCAGTGTGTGTAAAACTTCGCTATCAGTACTCTAGTGTGATTAGATAGGTCATGTCTATAAAGCTAGTGAGATCCCAGTTGCACACTCCTTTTAGTGGGTCGTGTGGTATGGTTGGTTTAGTACTAATCCTCCAGTTTCATACCCGGAGTAACCTGAGTTCGAGTCCTGGTCAGGAGGGTTGTTATATACCTATATATACACAAGTACATATATATAGGTATATAACAACCCTCCCTGACCAGGACTCGAACTCAGGTTACTCCGGGTATGAAACTGGAGGATTAGTACTAAACCAACCATACCACACGACCCACTAAAAGGAGTGTGCAACTGGGATCTCACTAGCTTTATAGACATGACCTATCTAATCACACTAGAGTACTGATAGCGAAGTTTTACACACACTGCCCGTGGGCACTCGGTGGAAATTGATTTGGCAATTCAAATTCTAAGTCAGATGTACTGAGTTATACTTATGAAAGTTGGAATAATGCAATGCCGCATTGATATCACTTATAATTCTTCATGCATTCAGTGGAATTTCGTAGACGAAACACCGAGGTACTCACGTATCTCCCGCAGGTACTTCAGGAGAGCAGCGAACTCCCCGTCGGAGGCCGAGGGATAGAGAACCAGCTCCCCGCCGATGGCCGAGCACAGGGCCCTTGCCTCCCCCCAGCCGACCTAAAGAAGGTGATGAAGGAAGGTGAGGAAGGACGCAGATAATGGTTGCAAACTTCGTTGACGACTACATAGTATATACAGAGACTCCAGCTGGTCAGTTTAATATTTCTCCACTGTGCCAGTTCATTCCGTGTCTAAGTTATGGCTGATGCTAGTTCTATATATGGAATTGAATTTCTTTCATTTCCTTTATAGAGACGTAACACGATATTCATAAAAAAAAAACTCGACAAAACAAAACAAGAATCATTACAAAAAACGTAAATAATTTTGTCACAACAAACTTTACCTCAGTGGTTACTAAACTTTTCCAGGCTGGCGCCCCTTTGGCTTGCAGGTGGATTCCTGGCGCCCCCCACTCATACATACGTACGAACATACACCTTTTTTGGTATGCTTAAAAATGTATTTCATAAATAGAACAATTCAGTTGACTAATTTATTTAGCTGTTTTGTAAAAAACAAAAAGTTACTTATTAACTGCTCCTAACGCCATCCTGTCGCCCCTCCTACCGCCCCTTTTTGCCTCATTACCCCAGGGAGCGGTACCGCCCAGTTTGGGAATCAGCGATTTACCTTGACGAAGTAGAGAAGAGAGAGGCACTTGTTCCCGACGCTGGTGTACAGCTTGGGGCATCTTGGGTGGTGGAGTGTGTCGTTGAAGGTCCGAGCGAACTTCTGACCCAGCCCCTCGCTCTCCTCCACGTTGTTGGGTGGGGGAGGGGTGGGGGCGGGCGTCGCTTGAAGGACGGAGACATTATTCTAAGCAAGAACTTTTACCCATTTATCGAGCTGTCATGATCTCCAAACTTCCTTTATCCGCTTCAGAATGATACGTTCATAGGCATTAGAACTCCTTTAATTTTTGACATGTTTTTTTTTTCTTTTTAGTATATTGACTTTGGGTTTTGCAATTTTGAAACTCGAAACATCGCCTGACAATGAAATCCCTGTCATTAAAACATATTAGGCAAATGAATCCATAATAATTACCAAAAGGAATTATACAAAATGGAATCTAAAGGGAAGAACTTATTTTTGTTCTTGTGGTGTTCAGGCTGCGATATATTACTTGATAAAAAAGTTTCACGTACCTACAGACACGGTCATGAATAAATGAATGCACACACAGACACACACACACACACACACACACACACAAATATATATATATATATATATATATACATATATATATATATATATATATATATATATATATATATGTATATATATATATATATATATATATATATATATATTATGTTGCCCATGTTCATTGCGACAGATGTTGTATGGATATAACTGAGAATGAATATCTTCACAGTTGCAGAGAAGTATTTAACTGGTTTCGATTATTTCATCGTCAGAAATATATGACAAATGTATTTCTAATGAAGATATAATCCAAACTGGTCAGATACATATTTTGCACTGTGAAGATATTCATTCTCATTCATACTTTTTATATCTATCTATATCTCTCTGTTTATCTGTCTCTCTATGAATCTATATATGTATGCGTGTGTGTGAAAATATACAAATGTATAGAGATCTTTATTTATCGTTTATCTATATAGAATCATATATATATTTATATATCTATTTCTATATAACTACATATCTGCCTACCTATCTCACTATATATGATAAAACATATGCACATATATACAGATATGCACATACACACACACACATATATATCTAAATATCTATCTATATATATACATATATATATATATATATATATATATATGAAAAATAGTAAAAATTCATTTTATTCGTTTATGCAGGATTTCGTCGCATTTTATGCCTATAAGTGCATTTTGAGAATAATTGCTTCCACCTGGAAACGTTTTTATGTTATGTAGATTAATTTAGTCTTAATGATATACAAAAGTTTACCCACTTCCTTAGTTTCCATACTTACTGGTTGTAGTGGTAGTGGTAGTAGTGGTGGTTGTGGTAGAAGGAAATACATCTAGAATTTCTCCCTAAAAGAATAATTGCCCAATTAAAGTAGCAAATTACCTACTTAAAATAGAAGACTTGTGTACACACGCACACATATATACACATACACAATTTACCCGCATAATGTAGACTATATCAAGCAGTCTTCCGAATTTTCTATTTTTTTCCAGTTAACGAATCGTTTACCTTTATCAACTATTTCACTTGTGCCAAAATTACAGTTACTTACGTTGCAGACGACTTCGTCTGAGTTGTCAGAACAGTCCTGTATGCCATTACAAACGTTTTTTCTATTGATATACTCTCCTGTTGTAGCACACCCAATGTATCCACAAGAGTAACTGTAAGCTTAAGTAAAAAAAAAATGATAATGACAACGGCTTTAATACTAAATATACGTATGTGAGTATTCCAGAAACGACACAATCAACAGGCAGCCTGCGACCCACCTCCGCTACAGATCCCAAGCACCATCAGGGACCTAACGACCATCGGCAGCGAGCGAACCATCTTCATTTTGCCAAAGGACGCACAATTCCTGAAATTAGTTGAAAATTGGACAAGCTTGACGGGTTGTCTACTTTACCGTATAACACAAACACACATATATGTATATAATGTAAATGTGCACGCATATTTATCGTATATATGCATATATATATATATATATATATATATATATATATATATATATATATATATATATATGCATAAGTAAATCCATTCACACACACACACACACACACACACACACACACACACACACACACATATATATATATATATATATATATATATATATATATATATATATATATATATATGTGTGTGTGTGTGTGTGTGTGTATGTTATGTATGCACATATATCTATGTGTGTATTCATCAGTTTTATACAAGGGGCTTTCCTACTGAGCAAAATAGGAGAAGGCCCGAATTCACCAGCTGCAACTGAGGTTTGTGCAGGCAAGAGGCAGTACTCCCAGGAGCGAGCGATGAACCAACTGTTGCCTCAGCTGGAGCCTGGTCGCCACTGATCACCATGGCCCTCATGGTGGGTTGTGGTGCCAGTGTCCGGCCTCGGGCTTGCACCACGACTGGTGGCCTCGCGGGTTGACTGTACCCGCAAACGACATCGTATCTTCAACCCACCAGTGATGGGCATTTATCTCCTGCTGTAATGTTTCGCGTCAGAGCTATATCTGTCTCTCCTCTATCTTAATGTTTCTCATTGCGCAATTGCTTATTCATCATTCACATCCGTCTTACTTACATAGTCATTCTATTTTATAGGTATATGCATATATGTATGCCTAGGTGTAAATGCATATGTATATATGTATATGTGTGTATACATATATTTGTATATAAGTATATGCATATACTCATACACACACATATATACACATGTGTATATATATAAATATACATATATATACAAACACACAGACATACAGACATATATATATGTGTATATTTTTATTCATTTATTTATATACATATATATGTATATATGTATATAAACCCATAAGACACACATATCTAAATATATATATGTATGTGTATATATATGCATACACACATACACATATATAGTATATACGTATCACACCCACACATATTTTAAACATACAAAATATATATACACAAACACATGTATATATGTATATATACGCATACATATATTTATATGTATATATAAAATAACACGCATATATATATACATATACATACACACACACATATATATATATTATCCCAGGACTTAAACCTCTCTCAATTAATTGAGAAGTTTGGCAGTACCACCTTTATCTGTTGGGATACCCTTCCTAATCAACAAACTTTATATATATATGATACACACATGAATATATACATACATAATATATATATATATATATATATATATATATATATATATATATATATATATATGTGTGTGTGTGTGTGTGTGTGTGTGTGTGTGTGTGTGTGTGTGTGTGTGTGTGTATGTATGTATGCATGTATATACATGTGTATGAGGAAGATTTAGTGGGATTGTCTTACATATTCTTCTCTGAAAGAGAATCGAAAAAAAAAGATAAGAATAAAGGCCTTTTTATTATTTGTTTATTTGCGTGTCTGGCAATCTTGTCTATTTTATTTAATCAGTAAATCATACATTTCTTCTGGTAATATTTCAAAATCGCTAATACTCGTACTGCAGTAAATTATACGGCAGATGTCTTTGTCTGAATTGCCAGTAATGAAACTGCGAGGAAATGCATCGACTAATTACAGCACACTGAACCATCGAATTATAGCAGCTTTTAACTGAATAAAGGTAAGGAAAATTATGATAATGCAAAATAAGAATAGCAATATCGTTAATGAATATGATAGTACTAACCAAGGTACTTAAGAGAGGTAGCATCACTGTCTCAATAAAAAATCCTAGCAGGCAGCTATCAAGCTAAGCTCCGACTCATTTATTGCAGATTATATAATGACCTTTCTGCAATCAATCAATGTGAGTGTTTTCTTTTGCTGTAGCTTTGTCCCATTCTTAAATCGCTATGATCAGGTTCTGGCAGATATTTTTATGGTCGGATGCCCTTCCTGACGCCAACCCTATTTACCCGGGCTTGGGACCGGCACTGACTTGGGCTGGCTTGCTCATGGGAGTGTGCCATGCGATATCAGATATAGCTAGATGCACAGTCATTCGTGCAATCTATTTGATATTGTTATAAGTGCCAGATGTGAAACGGCAATTCCACTCTTTTGTTTATGATAACGAAGTTTTAAATACCATAAACAACTGTTAGGATACTCTGGGGAAAAAGTCAACTTCATTTCTGGGTTCAGTAGTGGTGTAAGTGATGCTTCTTGGATTTATATGTACCTTGGTCAAAACAATGATGATAGTTGAAAAAACAACAATGCACTAACTGATTGCCTGTCTCAGTGTAAATTCGAGGGGACACAACAATAACACCCTCTTCTGCCTGTCTTCATGTAACTTCCCCAAACCTACCAGATTTCCCTTGTGGGCTCCCCTATTCGCTTGGGGAGAGGGCATCGAATTACCGTTCTTCGCCTAAGCAAGTTCGGCGGTGTAGAGGTGTCCTACACAGAACTCGACCCCCCTTTAGTACTGGGGAACTATTGCTGTTAGGTTGATCCCTCCAGGACAACGCCTTTGGGTCAAGGGTTCGGACTTGGTCAGTAACCCTGGATGAATGATACTCCGACTACCCCTTCTCCCCCTCAAGGAGGAAGGGCGACCTATGACCGCTCTACGACCAACTCGACTCTGAACAATGGAACCCCAACTAATGACAGATCCAGGAGACCTCCTTTCAGAATTCCAACTGAGAATGCAAGGTTCGCGAATGTTAAATGCGTAGAATGATAATCAATTGTTTTTGAACGTGAACCCTTTTATCAAAAAGGTCCTTGATGATAAAGAGGGCGGCGAAACCGATTTTGTCAGAAAACTGCGAGATGGAAGCCTCCTTGTAAGAGTAGAAAATAACTCCCAGATTAAGGATTTAGTTAAGCTGACGCAGATTCATGATCTAAGAGAAAAAGTAAATATTCTTATCGGCCCAAATGTCTATAAAGGAATAACCTTTTACAGGAATTCGAGGACAATGGAAGAAAGTAGTGGACGTAGTGGACTAAGAAGGACGAGAATGTGCGAAAGAAAACTGGACTTTTTTTTTTCTTTTGCTATGAGTAAAATCCCCGAGTATGTCAGTGTTGGATATGAATGTGTCCAATAAAAATTCAGACGCACCTTGTTAAGATGTATTGGCAAAGACTCAAATAGAAATAAATTCGCCTGCCGTAAATGTGTTGAGCCTCACAACATCACATGTACTAGTGAAAGTATCAACTGTGCTAATTGTGGACGTCCCTACCAGTCAGGCTCTGCTGAGTGCAGCAGCCTGAAGGAGACTGAAACATTAGCGTATATGACAAAACAAATGACAAGTTATACAGAAGCTACAAGTATACCAACTGACTAAATTGGTCGATCAAATTACTGTATCAACCCATTATAAACATCTTAAGTAGGCTGATACCGAATCACAGTCCGGAGCGCACCTCCTTGTCCAGGCGACCCCTGTGAGGACTTCGTTTGGCTCTCGATCAGCTCCTCGAGAGAGAAGCAGGTCACTCTCTGCCAGCCGTCTCCCTCGCAAGGAGAAGCAGAACATGGAGGCTTCTGTCTCCAAATTTTCCCGAGAGAGGTCGCCGGGAAGCGAGGAAGAGGTGCCTCATCCCCCACAAAAAAAAAAAAAAAAAGGCTGACACGGTTTTTCCAAACCTCATAAAATGTAATTTTTTCTTCAGTCATTACACAGTGGAATTGTCGAAGTCTTAGAGGAAGATTAAATGGCCATGAATTATTAGACTAGTCCTATGCTCCTGATATTATATCAAATCATAAACAACAAAAAACAAAAAACGTGAAAAAATAGAAGAAATGAGGTGTTGGTCAGGTCAGGGTCAACGCCTGTAGAATAACCTACCTTACTCCATACATGGTGTAAAGATTTCCTCCACAATTGTCCTTTCTGCACTAATCACCCTACAGTAGCACACCTTTTATCAACATGCCATCATTTCTGTAATAACAGACAAAACCTCGATTTCACATTAACAATTGTATTATCAGATGGTGAAAGAATAATCTAAAAAGTAATTTTTTTTTCTATAGGAGACAAAACTCTCTTACTTTATCTAGATTGAAACAATGAATGGGATCCATCGGCTTAATAACTTTGGCCACATGCCGCTGGTTGATAGCCATTTTTTTATGCTGTAAACATCGATACTGTTGCTCTAAAATATTATTAATAATAAGGAATAAGAAAGAAACTTTGTTATAATTATTGATACTATGATTATCGCAATGCTTTAAAGTACCGATAACAATAAAATGTCAGAAATAAACTTTCAGAAAACCAAACAAAAGGGTAAATAGTTGAAACAGGTAAGACTAGTAATTGACTCCTTGATGAAGTTATAAACTAATATCACAGTGAATATGCTACTATCTTGCCATCCCAACACGATGTTAGTATAAACGCCACCGTTCCCATTGTAACAAAACTTGTTAGGCGTTCTTCTGTTTCAGGGGTAAACGACCAAATGGGCCATGGCGGATAAAAATAATTCTCATAGGGCTCTCGGAAATAACAAACGATCAAAAAACATCATTAAGTCGTAACACAACTTCCAGACTTGGCGCCGATTTTAAAATCTTTCTCACTAAAAATGGAAAACTCACATATGAGCAACCAATGCGTCCGCATCTAAACGAAATACAGGAAAGATAAGGCCCACTGCAAATACTTTCAGACCACTCCCTGGCAAAATCGAAACAGTAATCCTGGCAGTAAGAGGTCTGCATAAAACCAGTGCTGTTGGAGTAGACAACATTGCTTTAACTTTACTAAGGAAATCTACCTGCAGTTGCATACTATCAGTACTCAGGAAAAGAAAGAAAGGCATACTTAGATAAACTCTGGAGAATTAAGGAAGTGGCGTAAAACATTGAAAAAATGTGAGGTTAAAAATGCCAGACATATATAAACAGAAGTATTAAGTGTCAGTTGATTGAAAGAAATGGACTTTGCGAATCGGAATAGTTCCGGAAACCGGGATAAGTTACCACTGCTCACTGATAACATATAGATAACAATTAATCTTGCATACATTGCAGGATCTGTACAAAGCTTTCGACAATGTGAGTTACGAAATGCTTCTTAGCAAACTAATAATTTACAAAATCGATAGATATTGGTTCAGACGTAAATGATCCATTAGAATCGAATCAGTCAAAATACGTAAGATGAAGCAGCGAACCAATAGGTCTGTTTGGTGATCAAATGGTAGGTGTGCCTGATCCTGGCCGCAGGCGTAACGAGGGGGCACCGTGCCTAGAATGGGCCTTCGGGGTCTGGGCGCCAGAGCTTGCAATTCCTTCACGTGATTCTGTCATTTACTGAAATCAATTGATAAGAGAGATGGAGAGGATCGACAACATGGTCGCAAAGAAGCCAACAACAATATCGGGGAAGGCCAACAGGGCTAAAATTTACAGGTGTGGAACACTTTAAAGCCTGGAGGGCACTAGTAGGGTAGGGGAGGAGGCAGGGCGACCGAAAAGGGGGAATAGATAAACCCAGCTGAGCATGATTGCTGTATGCAAAAACTAGGGGCTATGTAGTATTGTATTGTTCACATATGAGGGTTGGCCAAGAAGTTCATCAGATAGAAATAGCCAACTGGGGCAGGAACTGAACAAGCAGCACAATAGACAACGATGACAGCACAAATGGGAAAAAGGCAAGGACAAGAGAAAGGAGTGTGTAGTACTTGTGCATGGGTGTACAGGCGCGGGAATGCTGACCGCTCCGAACCGACTCGAAACAGGAATGGTGTAAAATGCAGGGCATAATGGAGCATGATAGGTTTTAGATGATGCAGATGCACATAAGTCGCCCACAAGCTCTTAGCCGACGAACCAAGGAAATACGAACGGCCTGGCCAGCGACCGGCGGGCAAAGACAAACAGAAGTGCGCGATAGGATAGAGAACAGACAAACACAGAAACAACAGTACCAGAAACTGGATTAAAGCAAAACAAGGAGAATCGAACATTCATGACAGCAGGGGTTCAGTAAGAAGGGACTGCATCCATCTTTTCTGTCCGAGTTTGTTTTTTTTTCTATTTCGTGTTCCGGGATAGACCGTAACTGTTAACAAGGAATAGGGTTTGATTGGAAGGAAGGGGCACACACACGATAGAGGTGACAGACCGCTATTATGCTCGCCGCACATATAGATAGTGTGTTTATCTGGATCTAGGTGTATACACACACTTATATAATGTACATACATATAACACAGATATTCAGGTTATTAGTAGATAACTCCCACACACACAACACATACCACGCACACATACCACCCACACACACACGCACACCACACCACACACACACCCACACACATGCAGCACTTATATAGAGATAGTATATATCTATATATTGATATCTATGTTAGTAGGTATAGTATTTATTATAATTATTTATATAGAATATATATATATATATATATATTATTGAATATATATATTATTATAGAGAGTTATAGATATATGTTGTATTAGATACAAGTGGTTCACACACCACACACAAACACATTATCTGTCCCTATATCGCTATACCACATCGCAATCTCTTACATTAACTTATAGACACGATGTGCATAGACGGGGAGGGAAGGAATAAAGGCTGAGAAAAGAAACAGAGAAGGAGCAGACAAAGTAGCGCTGACCGAAACATGACAGCGGAGAGAAAAACAGCCTGGGGGTGGACGGGCGGGGGGAAGACGGCGGGGGGCGGGGAAGGCACGCCGCGAGGGCCACAGACACGGCGGGTGCAAGCCGGCCGACCCGGCACCACAAACCACCGGCGGCCGGGGGCGATCATGGGCGCCGAGGCGCCACGGAGGCAGCAGGTGGGCAGCGGGCGCGCAGGGCACGCGGAGGTCGGGCCGCACTGTGCAGAGTGGCAGATCGCGGGCCACGGATGCGTGCAGCAGCCGCGAAAGGGTAGCCAAACACTAAGGATCAGGGAGCGGAGGAGGCAAAAAGTGAAGTATATCGCGAGATGAAACGCTGCATCAAGCGGGGAGACTGAAAAAACGGCAGCCGGGTGGCGGGGGAAACGAGGCAGAATAATGAGGGGCGCCCGGAGCGGGGCGCGCGTGACCGGGGTTCGGGCGGGGGGCGGGGCGCCAAGCCTGGCCGCGCCCCCCAAAGGACGGCGCCGAGTAATGGAGGGCTGTAGGTATGCACACAGTCACAGGTGGGCGCGGGTGTAGCGCCTGATGTGTTAGGTGGAGGAAAGAGGGACAGTCAAACAAATGAGGGGCGTAGCGGAAAGGAACAGGGACCTCCAGGACGGGGACGGGGGCATGCCGATGCATTGACCTAAACCTCTACGGCAGAAGGGGAAGGGAACAAAGGCGGCAGTAAATCAGATGAAGGAGCCCGTGATTTTATTTACGATATTCTAAACGGCGAGGGGACGGGAGGTCCAGCATACAAACCTCACACTATCACAAACGCACAAGTACACATCCATACACACGCTATAATATATATAGAGTATATATATATATATAGTGTGCTGGTATCTATTATAGATTATAATTATTTATTATTATTAGTATATATATATTATAATATATATATATATATATATATTAATGGTTGTGTGTGTGTGTGTGTGTGTGTGTGTGTGTGTGTGTGTGTGGTTTGTTGTAGATTTCATATATAGTATTATCTCTTGTATCTTTATATATTATATATATAATTATATTATATATATATATATATATATAGATATCTATATAATATATATATATTATTTTAGTGTATGGTGTTGAATATACACATACACATTAAATTTATCAGACACGCTCGTGAGAGTATGTGTTTGTATATATGTATCTATACACACAGCACCGCGCACACACACACAACACACCGAACACAGACAGACACCCACACACCACACACCACGAGGTCTAACACACACAGTGCGCCACCACACACCCAATCTCACACAAGCCACTCACACGCGCGCGCGCGCGCATTCACCAATTCACACACTCTAACACACAACACTGCACATGCACACACACACAAACCCACCCATCACACACACCACACGCCGCGCGCGCACGCAAGCCACACACAACACGCCATCACATTTATTATATTATGAATATTACAGTATATTTAACAACTAGAAATTGACTTGCGCTGAAGAAGTTATTATAGCGAAAAGGCCTTCGGATAATCTTTTGCTTCTGTTTCTTTCCCTTCGTTGTTTTATTTACCCCCCTCCCACCCCCCACCCCCCACACACATCCACATCTCTCTCTCTCTCTCTCTCTCTCTCTCTCTCTAGGGGGCGGGGGGATCTCTCGGCTCTCTCTCTCTCCTCTCCTCCTCTATCTTCTCGCTGTACATATATTATCTATTATATATTTATATATAATATATTATATTATATATAGTAATATATAAATCATGTATGTATGTTATGTATGTATTGATATATTTAATATATATATATATATATATTATTATTATCTATATTTATATATATATATAATGTATGTATTTTACATTCACAGATGATTTTCGAATGCATATCCATTTCGGTTTATTTCACTCCGTCGATTTGAAATTCTTGACGAGTTCAAATGCCACAATTTATTAATTTCTTATTTCGGTGTTTTCCTATTCATATAAATGTACATCACACACTCACACACACACACACACACACACACACACACACACCACAACGACCACACCACAGAGCACACACACACACACATGCATGCGAGTCTATTCTATCTATACTCTATCTGTTAAATTTTGTGTAGATAATGACATGTATTATGATTTTTTTCTGGGTTGTATTGTTTCCTGTATTTACACTTTTGTTCTTGTATGTTATAATTAAACGGAAAAAAAATGTTATTAATGAGGAATTTTAAAATCCCAGGAATAATAATTTTTTGCAGGTTTTAATTATGCGCGTTCTCTATTTTATCAGCTCTAATTTAGTAATATTATACACTTGTGAAATTTGACTTTCTGGCCATCAACTCTTTTAATAGTTTGCTTGTTGATGCGCAGAAGGAATGTGAATGAAAAGTTGAACCAGGATTAGGCCTGCCTATTGACAGTACTTTATTATGGGGATTTCATTATCTTTAGTAAAATAATTGTTTTTGGTATAAATGCCAAGATGAAAATGTATATTATTTTATACTTTCTCTGGGGAAAATACGTTCTGTAATAATGTTGGAATCTTAAGAAGCACTCTAATGCCAATTATAGAGAAAGGAAAAGATAAATGTCTTTCTGCTTTGTCAGCTACATAAAAAATGTGACTCTCCACTGACATAATGGATTGTTACCCTTTGTATCTAAAACATTACTCTGGAGTGAAATAACTATTGGGAGTTTACTGAAACTGGCTAAGTGAGATCGTGAACGACACTCTTAAAAAAAAAAAATACAGAATGATTTCTCATATAACTCAATCAAAACTATATCCACGGCATTTGATTTTTGGAAAGTTTTTCTCTCGAAAACCATCAAGTGCTCACGGATCGCCAGCGAGCGTGAGGTCATGAGCGGTGCTGGGAACATGTTCACACACGAATGGCCCCTGACGCGAGGCAGTCCTCGTCGCTAATGTAGAAGTAGTGCGAGGTGACGGCGGCGCAGAGCTCGTGGAGTCGCGGCCGCGGCGCTGCTCGTAAGTGGTAGCAGCCCGAAGTGTTGTGTACCAGTAGCGCGTCCTCAGGCTTGCCGTCTTGCGCTGACTCCACTGCTGGCGGGCTGCTGCACGCCCTGGGGTCTGCGGAAGAGGGTTCGTCACTGGCAGTGTGTTATAAACGTCCGTGGGTTCACTTATCGATGTTTTCGCTGAGTCATATCTGCATTCCTTTAACGCTCTGAGTATTCGAAGGACACTACTTGTAGATGTTCGAAGTAATAATTTCTGTTATGAGTTAAAATTCCATGATCCATCTAGTTTAAAAATTTGAAGCGTACTTCCACATGCACCATTATGTAAAGAATTGCGGTGATCTATCATACCGATCGTGCTTTGATATATCCAATTCATTAGCCTAGTTCCATATGAATTGGTCACGACATAGGTAAACCCCATTCTTTTTTCTTGACTCCTCAGGGATCCCAGAGGTGGACTCATAAATAATCTAGGGCATATATCATTCGCTTGAAAATGTTTTATAACGTGACTATCAGAAAAGAAAATCAACCATGTAACCCAGTCAGGCTCCAACGATTGGCCCTGCCTCACCTGACGGCCCAGTAGGGCGAGCCGAGGTCCATCGGGGCCGCGTCCAGCACGTCCACGCCTATGGTGTCCGTCGTGTACCGGCCTCCGCCCGAAGGTCGTCGTCATCTCTTTGTGGCTCGGAAATGTGCTTTTCCTTACATGGGAGGGTCATTGGTCCGGACTACGTGTTACGACCACACCCCCACACACACACACACCACACACACCCCACCACCCCACACACCCACACACACCAACACACACACACGACACATAGTAAATATATATATTATATATATATGTATAATATATATATATTATTATATTTATATTATTATTATTAATCCGTGTGTGTGTAAGTTCATATGTATATACGTGCCACAACACACCCACACACACACACACACACACACACACACACACACCACACATGCACACACACACACACATAATATATAGATGATATATATATATTTTATATATATTATTCTATCAATATATTATATTTAATATATATTATCATAGTATATATTAATTATATATATAATTTATATATAGTATATCTATAATATATACCATATATCTTATATATTATACACACCGCATATATATATATATATAATACGTATAGAGATATATTATATAATAATATAGATATATAGAAGTAATTAGAATTAGATAGATAGATAGATATAGATAGATAGATAGATAATATAATCATATTGTGTTGTGTGTGTTTGTGGTGTGTCTGTGTGGTGTTTGTATGTGGTAGGTATTATATATATATATATATCTATAGTATATATATGTCTAGATTAGTGCCATAATATATATATAACACCCGCGGAGACATATATTCTATATATAGTATATGATATAATAGATATATATATATATGAATCTATATACATATATATATATTATTTTAATGTATTATGTATATATATATATATATATAACACTGATATATATATACATACCTATATATAATATATATATATATATATTTATAATTATATATATATATATATATTTATATCTATAGTTAAGTATATTACATACACACACACACAACATATACCACTATAATATTCATATATATGTACACATGAATATGTATATATTGTATACATATAATAGCACACACCACACCTGATCACACAGCCACACCACACACACACACCATATATATTATATATATATATAAATATATATATATCTATATTATATGTATATATTATATCTACTATGTATAATCTATATTTATATTTATTTATTATATATCGCACACCACATATATATATTACTATTATATATCTGTGATGATAGTATATATAATATACTTATATATATATTAATATATATCTACATTTATGCATAATGCACTAAATATCATATAACAGTAGATACGTCCCACACCCACACCACAACACACACCCCACACACACACACTAACACACACCCACACACCACAAACACATACACACACACACCACACACAAACACCCACTACCCACACACACACACACACACATATTATATATATATAATCTATATTATATGTGTGTGTGGTGTGTGTGTGTGTGTGTGTGTGAGTGCGGAGTGTGTGTGTGGGTGTGTGTTGTTTGTGTTGGGTGTGTGTGTGTATGTGTGTGTGTTTATGTGTTGTGTTGTGTGGTCGTTCTCGATGCGTGTTTATATTTTTATGTGCATATATCCTACTTTATATCTCTATTATCTAATAGATATATATATATAGATATATAAATATATTATATATATAATAATATGTGGTGGTGTGTATATATATTCATATATATATCTATTCTATATATAGAATATATTATATACATACATTATCTAATACATTCATATATCAAGATATATTATCATATTATAGTGTGTGTGTTGTGTGTGTGTGTGGTGTGTGTGTGTGTGTGTATTTATGTATACATATATATACATATATTGTGTATCATATATGATATTTAATGTTGTATATGTGTGTAGTGTGTATGTATATATACTTATATATAATAATAATATATATATATATATATATATATATATTATATATATATATAAATATTATATATTATATATTTTGTATATTATATTCAGTGTCTATAATATATATTATACTCATACATAATATTTTATATATATATATATATAATATATATTTAAAATTGATATTATATATATATATATATATTATATATGTTGTGTGTGGTGTATATATATATCTATTGTATATATATCTATATATAATATTAATTATATATATTATTAACATTACTTACCCACTACAAACACCAAGACACAGCACAACACACAACGCCAATGATTTATTCTATCTTCTATTATCATCTATCTATCTTCTATTCTAGCTACTATCTATAATATATATATATATTTTATATTGTGTGTGATATATTTATATCAATATATATATAAGTATATATATATTATATTATGTGTATATATATATCTTATTATATATATATAATGATATATATATATTATGCGTGTGTGTGTGTATATATATTAAGTCTATATATATATATCTATATATATATATAATATATTATTATATATATATATCTATATAATATAGCTATATATTATAATTGTGGTGTGTTTGTGTGTGTGTGTGTTGTGTGTGTGTGTTGTGTGTGTGTTGTGTGGTTGTGTGGTTGTGCATGTATATACATAGGCACATATAACACACACAACGGATATATATAGTGATATATATATATATCTTATAATATTATATATATATACATATGGTGGGTGTTAAAGATTTTATTATGCTGTGTGGTGTGTGTGTGTGTGTTTGTGTGTGTGGTGTGTGTGTGTGTGTGTGGTGTGTGTGTGTGTGTGTTTGTTGTGTGTCCGTAACTAAGTCGAACATTACCTACCATTGTAGAGAAAACGTCCTTCGACACAACAGGAGGATGACGCGCTTCTGGGGTGAGTCCGTACACGAAGGACACCGAGGAGGGACGTGTCTGGCGACGCCTGTACGATGTCCCTCGGCTCGCCCTACGGGCGTCAGTGAGCAGGGCCATCGTTGATCCTGGACTTGTTATATACATGGTTGATTTTCTTTTCTGATAGTCACGTTATAAAACATTTTCAAGCGAATGATATATGCCCTAGATTATTTATGAGTCCACCTCTGGGATCCCTGAGATTCAAGAAAAAGAATGTTTACCCCTAGGTCATTGACAATTCATATGGAATAGGCTAATGAGTGGATATAAAGCAAGCTCGTTATGATAGTCACCTGCAATTCTTTAACATAATGGTTTCATGTGAATACGCTTCACTATTTTTTAAAATAGAGATCTATGAATTTTAACCTCCTAAATCAGAAATTATTTACTTTCTATACATCTACAAGTAGTGTCCTTCGAATACTCAGAGCGTTAAAGGAATGCAGATATGACTCAGCGAAAACATCGATAAGTGAAGAACACACTTTTTAATTACACCTGCCATGTACGACCCCTTTCCGTGTATGCGACACACGACAGTTTGGCAGCCGGCCAAGCCAGAGTCGCGCCAGTACGGGCAACCTGAGACGTCGCCTACTGACCAACCCTTCGGCTGCTACCACTACGAGCAGGCGCCGCGGCGCGACTCCACGAGCTCTGCGCCGCCCGTCACACCTCCCACGACTTTCTTCATGAGCGACGAGGACTGCCTCGCGTCAGGAGCCCTCTGGGTGAAATGTTTCCAGCACCGCTCATGACCTCCCTCGCTGCGATCCGTGGCACTGAATGGTTTCGAGAGAAAAACTTTCCAAAAATCAAATGCCGTGGATATAGTTTTGATTGAGTTATATGAGAAATCATTCTGTATTTTTTTTTTTTTTAAGAGTGTGTCACGATTCTCACTTTAGCTTCAGTTTCCAGTAAAATTCATAGTTATTTTCAACTCCAGATGTTTGTTTGTACAAAACGACAATCCTTTGTCATGGGGAGTCACATTTTTATTAACTGACAAAGCAGAAAGACATTTATCTTTTTCCTTTCTCTATAATTTGTGCGTTGGGTGCTTCTTAGTTCCAACATTTTACAGACGTTTTTCCCCGATAGAGACTTATACAATAATATACATTTTCATCTTGTCTTTATACAAAACATTATTTTCTAAGATACTGATCCATAATTAAGTCTGTCATAGCAGCCTAATCCTGTTCACTTTCATTCACATTCCTTCTGCGCATCAACAGCAACTATTAAAGAGTTGTGGCCGTAAAGTCAATTTCCAAGTGTATATTTATAATTAAGCTGATAACATAGCGACGCGCTAATTAAAACCTGCAAAAAATTATTATTCCTGGGATTTTAAAATTCCTCATAATAACATTTTTTTTCCGTTTAATTATAACATACAAGAACAAAAGTGTAAATACAGGAAACAATACAACCCAGAAAAAAATCATAATACATGTTCATTAATCTATATACAAATATATACATTATAGAGATAGATAGAATAGATGCATGCTGTGTGTGTGTTGTGGTGTGTGTGGTGTGTGTGTGTGTGTGTGTGTGTGGTGTGTGTGTGTGTGGGTTCGGTGTGAGTACTGTAATGATAGAAACCGAATGAGAAAATTAAATTAAATTGTGGCATTTTGAACTCGTCAGAATCCACATCAGACGGATGAATACGAAATGGATACATGCATTTCGGAAATTCATCTGTATGTATAAATACATACATATATATTTATTATATATTTATATATATATATATTATTAATATATATATAGTATTTTTCATTACTACATATACATACATATACATTATTATATATTATTATATATATATATAAATATTAGTATAATGATTGTATATTATATATATATATGTACGAAGAGAGAAGATAGAGAGAGAGAGAGAAGAAGAGAGAGAGAGAGAGAGAGAGGGATAAAGAGAGAGAGAGATGTCATGTGTGTGGGGGTGGGAGGTGGGAGGGGGGTAATAACAACGAGAAGAACAGAAAGCACAGATTTTCCGAAGGCCTTTTCACTGCCCCTATATATAACTCTTCAGGCAAGTATTTTATTGTGTGGAAATATACTGTATATATTCATAAATATATATAAATGTGTATGCGTGTTACTGGTGTGTGCTTGCGTGCGCGCTCGTGCGTGTGTGTTGTGTGTGAGTGGGTGGTGGTTTGGTGTGTGTGCATTGCATGTGTTGTTGTTGTGGTGTGTGCTTGTGTATGCCCCGCGCGCGCTTTGTGTGTGCTGTGGTGGTGTTGGTGCGTGTGTGGTATTCGCTGTGTTGTGTGTGTGTGTGTGTCTGTGTGTGTTTGGTGTGTGTGTTGTGGTGTGTGTGTGTGTGTATGATACATATCTAAACACATACTCTCACAGAGTCGATACTATATACTGTGTATGTTTTATCCACACCCTCTATAATATATTATAGATAATATTATATATAATAAGATATATATATATTATATATATATAGATATCTATATATATATAATATCATTATATATAATATATATATGCACACACACACCACACACACCACACACAACACACACACACACACACAACCCACACACCTATCTAGATATTATTATATTATATATATGTATATATTATAATATATATCTACTATCATCTATAATATATATATATATTATATATATATATATATATATAATATATCATATATGTATATATGCGTGGTGTATGCTGTGTACTTTTGCCGTGTGATAGTGTGTGTGTTTTTGTAGCTGACATCAAGTCAAACTCGAAATTTATGATATAGTAAAATAATTCAATGGATCTTTCATATGTGTTTGAATGACTAATCTTTTTTTCCCCTATCAACTATCCTGACGTAATGGAGTTTACTAGTAATAGGCACTAGTGATATGAAACGTAAAGTTCTTTGCGCAGTGAAATTAGTTTCATTTTCAGATAAGTAATATTACTATGTTTTTTTTTTTTTTTTTTTTTTTTTTTTTGTGTGGTTTTGTAATGTTCACTATTTCCTCAACTAAACATCGGAGCGCATGTAATCACACTGCGCCCCTGTGACTGTGTGGTATAAAATAACGACATACATATTATTGATGAGCAATTGGGGGCGAGGCAAGGACCTTGGCACAAGCCAAAGAACCGAAACCCCTAGGTATGTACCGTGCTCGGTGCAGCAAATCATTATTTATGCCACTTTTCACACAACACACAGTTTGTGTATTGCCTGATATCAACAGATTGTGCACGTTTCAGCGCGAGTGAATAAATTTAAAGGGGGGGCCAGCAGACCTCTTCCACTGAACGAATAGTCTGTTTTGCTACAGGGTGGTGGGGTTAGGGCTTTCTTGATGGATGGGAAGAGTCGGGAAACGATGAATCTGCAAGCTGCAAATGTGCGGCACAGAAATGAAGCTCTGACATGCGCGAACGATGCACCAACTGCTGCCTCAGCGGGAGCCTGGTCGCCACTGATCGCCACGGCCCCATGGTGGGTTGGGTGCCAGTGTCCCCCTCGGGCTTGCACCACGACTGGTGGCCTCGCGGGGACTGTACCCGCAAACGACTCGTATCTTCGAAACGTCAACCCACCAGTGAGGGCTTTTATCTCCTGCTGTAATGTTTCGCGTCAGAGCTTTTTCTGTCTTGCTTCTCTCTCTCGTGTTTTCTTTTCGCTAGTACTTTATGTCATTACATCCGTCTCATGCACATTATGCTTTTGTATATATAGTTAATGTAAGAGATCTGATGTGTTTTATAGAGTATAGACAAAATTTGTGTGTGTGTGTGTGTGTGATACAATTTATGTATATATAACATACATATAAATATACATTAATATATATATTATATATATATTTTATAATATATATATATATATATATTCATATAACATATACAATATTAAAAAATCATATACATACTAACATAGATATATATATATATATATATATATATATATGTGTGTGTGTGTGTGTGTGTGTGTGTGTGGTGTGTGTGTGTGTGTGTGTGTATGTGTGAGTGTGTATGTGTGTGTGTGTGTGTAGTTATATACTAAATACATGAATATATGTGTATATATGTCTTTTTGGTAATTTATATATAGTTGTTTTATAAATACATAGATTAAAGGATAAAAAAAAATACTTCTATATGTGCGCGAGCACATATAGAGGTATTTGTTTACCTATATATGTGTGTTCAAATTCAATTCAAATTCAAAATACTTTATTCCATTTGTTACAATGGTTACGGTCTATCAAGGAAAACGAAATAGTACAGAAAGTATGAGATGCAGTACATTCTTATCATGAAACCTGATGTCATGAATGTTCGATTCTCCTTTGTTTTTGCTTTAATTAAAAGTTATTCTGGTTACTGTTGTTTCTGTGTTTGTCTGTTCTATATCATGGGTCCATATGTTTGTATTTGCCGCACGGTCGATTGGACAGAAGTTATTTATTTCACTTATGGTTCGGAGGGATAAGAGCTTGTGGGCGAATATGTGCATATGAATAATTATAAAAATATCATGATTATATTTATGCTGCACTTTTAACCATTTTAATTTGTTTAGAGTAGGTTCGGAGAGGTCAGAATTTACAGGCGAATGTACAATCATGCACAAGTATAAAAATACTATTATATTTGTACTGCATTTTTTTACCATTTTAGACTGTCATAGTTGTCTATACTTGTGTACATTTTGTTAAGTTTTACTCTTGCAGTAAAGTTCTGGATTATTTCTTATCTGTATTTGAACTTTCTTGGATAAACCCCTCATATGTGAACAATAATCAATAATAATAAGAACTAGTTTTTGCATTACAGAAATCATGCTTCAGCTGAGGTTTTATGCTTTATTTACCTTTCTATAGATGTCGACATGCCTCTCAAATACCATATATACGTGCACTACTAGATTTTAAAGTGTTCGGTTTATTGTAAATTTTAGCAATGTTTTGGTAATTTCCTCTAAAGATATATTGTTTTGTTTTGGATTTATTTTGAGACCATGTTGTCGAAATATCCTATTCTATCTTATCAATTGATTTAAGTAATTGACAGAATCACTGTGAAGGAATTGCAAGTCTCTGGCGCACAGAAAAAGAAGGCAATTCTAGGCACGGTTGACAAATCGTTTACGAATGCTGTGAACAGGATCAGGCCTAAAACATACCATCTTGATCACCAACAGACACTATTTGTTTAGCTGATTTAATCTTACGTATTTTGACTGATTCGATTCTAATGGATCATTTACGTCTGAACCAATATCTATCGATTTTGTAAATTATTAGTTTGCTAAGAAGCATTTCGTAACTCACATTGTCGAAAGCTTTTTTACAGATCCTGCAATGTATGCAAATTAAATTTTTATCTATATGTTATCAGTGAGCAGTGGTAACTTATCCCGGTTTCCGGACTATTCCGATTCGCAAAGTCCATTTCTTTCAATCAACGACACTTAATACTTCTGTTTATATGTCTGGCATTTTTAACCTCAATTTTTTTTAATGTTTTACGCCACTTCCTTAATTCTCCAGAGTTACTA
>NC_051388.1:61298018-61300067 GCF_015228065.2 Penaeus monodon | reverse complement strand
CGAGGCCGGACACTGGCACCACAACCCACCATGAGGGCCGTGGCGATCAGTGGCAACCAGGCTCCAGCTGAGACAACAGATGGTTCATCGTTCGCGCCTCTCGCTCGCACAGACATCACTGGCAGGTAGTGAATTCGGGTCTTTTCCTACCATGTTCAGTAGGAAAGCCCCTCGTATAAAACTGAATACATTTGAATACACACATATATATATATATGTGTGCACACATACACTTATATACATACTTATATATATATATATATATATATATATATATATATATATATATATATATATATATATATATATGTGTGTGTGTGTGTGTGTGTGTGTGTGTGTGTGTGTGCATGAATTTACTTTTGCATATATATGTATAAGTATATCTACGGCACATATGTGTTGACATTTACATTATAGACATATATATGCGTGTGTGTTTTATGTCTGTACATTATATATATATATATATATATATATATATATATATATATATATATATATATATATATATATATATTGAATAGCAAAACACTCTTCCGTGCTGATACAATGGAAGAAAAACCCACAATACAAAAACTAGATTTATTGAAAGTGAGACTACAGTTTCGAAATCCACCTGGATTCCATCTTAAGGTCTGAAGATGGAATCCAGGTGGATTTCGAAACTGTAGTCTCACATTCAATAAATATAGTTTTTGTATTGTGGGTTTTTCTTCCATACATGAATATAAATATATATATATATATATATATATATATATATATATATATATATATACATATACACATACATACACACACACACACACATATATATATATATATATATATATATATATATACGTAATATATATATATATATATATATATACGTATATATATATATATATATATATATATATATATATATATATATATATTATTTTTTTTTTTTTTTTTTTTTTTTTTTTTTTTTTTTTTTTTTTTTTTTTTTTTTTTTTTGGTATGTATTTTTCAGTAATATTAGCCAACACAGCCGAAGGCAATATGAAGCACAGTAAAGTGGACAACCCGTCAAGCTTTCGTGTCCAATCTTAAAATAATTTCAGGAATTGTGCGTCCTCTGGCAAAATGAAGATGGTTCGCTCCCCGCTGATGGTCGTCAGGCGCTTGATGCTGATCTGTAACGGAGGTGGTTACAGACTGCCTGTTGATTGTGTCGTTCCTGGAGTACTTATATAAGTTTATGCAGTATTTATGTATGTGTTACCGAGGTAGTTGTATGCAGATGCTATAGATAAACATATGTGTATATATTAATATATGATCTAACTATACCGAAATGTTTGAATAGACTCACATATAAGTTACAATTTCACAGGTACGTATTATGCGTGATTACTTACACAAGACATAACATTACAAAATACCCAAGGGTTATTTCTGCTCATTTTAGAAATGCAAACATATCCATTGTCTATTTAATGTTTGTGTTAATTGCTACTCATTCTCATCATAAAAATGAACGTCATAATTAGCATTATCAAAAACATTAATATTGATATTGATGTTAAAACCAATATTATTATCATTATTTTGTTTATTTCAGCTTACAGATATTGTACTTATGGGTTCACAGAGTGTGCTACAACGACGCATGAGTCCGAGATTTATTTGCAATGATGAACCGTACTGCTTTGACAACTCAGACGAAGTCATCTGCACCATAAGTGACTGTTATTTTTTTTTTTTACTTTGATCAGATACAATGAATAGAATTAAATGGCTCGCTGACGGGAAAATGAAAATGCGCAAGACTAGTAGATATTTCTCTTCCCTACTTTAAATGGGTAATTTGAAATTCGCTGTTATTTTAGGGAAACAAGCTATAAGTATTTTCTTCTACCACAACGACCACTACTACCACAACCACCACAAGTACCAGTGAGTATGGGAAATAAGGGAATAGGTTAATGTTTGCATATTAATGAGATTAATGACCCTTCATGACTGCAAGATTTCAATGAATTTGCATACAAGTAGAAGCAGTATTCTTTTTCTAATACGCAC
>NC_051388.1:61290518-61295518 GCF_015228065.2 Penaeus monodon | reverse complement strand
ATGAAGTCATTTCACTGAATGGTGACAAACTTTCAAAATGGTTATTTCTATAAACATGCACATATACACATGTACGCTTACACATAATCACATTCGTTCCCGTTCACATACACTCATGCAAAGCCTTATATAGTTACCCTCGTTTACATTGACATTCTCGTACACACGTACACGCACACACACACACACACACACACACACACACACACACACACACACACACACACACACACACACACACACACACGCACGCACGCGCACGCACGCACGCGCACGCACACACACATACACACACACACACACACACACACACACACACACACACACACACACATACACATGTATGTGCAAGTGCATGAACCCAGACATTTGTTCGAGGATTTATGGCAATTGCATCTAAACTTGAAAAAGAAAGGATTAGAGTACTGAATTGGTTGATAACCTTTTAATGTGCTGTGTTGATGCACTGAAAACCAAGTCTCACTAGCAATGGCTTAAGATTATTTCTAACAATGCTCCTTTGATGTCACATTATTCTTTATTTCCCCAGTTATCAAGTTCCTTTCTGTCCAATTGCCTTATGATAAGCCCGATGTCACCATAACTGTATTTGTACTATATATGCTAGGATGCAATTTACTTTCGTAGCGGGAACTCGGATTGTGACAAAATTATCCCTGACCTTAAAACGTTTGTCTGTCCTCTCTCTCTCTCTCTCTCTCTCTCTCTCTCTCTCTCTCTCTCTCTCTCTCTCTCTCTCTCTCTCTCTCTCTCTCTCTTATTCCTTCTTCATCCATTTCATCCGCTGAAAAGATTAGCATGATGTATGGCCCTATTATAAGTTAAACTGTGTTGACGTAGACTGTAATGCTCTTCGTTACCACTCAGTACTGATATTTCATTCAATAAAGAAGTAAGATAAGTGAAGACTAGATTCAAGGGAAGGGTTGGCACAGAATGCATAGTAGTAAAAGTAGTAGTAGTAGTAGTAGTACTGGTGGTGGTGGTGGTGGGCTAAAGTGGGGGATGAAGATTTCTTAGTCTAAGGAGGCGGTGGTAGCAGTAACAGTAGCAGCAGAAGTAGCACTGACACAGTAAGTGTTGATCGCGTCTGGCATAAGGGCGATCAAGCAAAACCCCTGGAGTTCGGTCTCCATTCAATCTTTATCGACGTGATTGAGTGCCGTGAGAGTCTGCGGAAACCGCAATGTAAACACTGAGGGTGAGGACTCGGTGGAAAACTGCCCCACCCCTCCTGCGGCTGAAGAGTGCACTTCAGTCTGTAGTTCAGTGATTTCATTGCCATGCAACGGGCATGTGCTGAAGGTGATCCCGACGCCCAGGTGGGCGACGCTGACGGAGGAAGTGACGGCTTCACATTAGTGAAGCCCGACAATGCCGGTAAGTCGCCACTGGCACCAAAAAAGAATTATGACAGCCTCGCCTTCCCTGAAGGCACGACGCAATCGGAAAAAAATGAAATGGCTACAGGACCTAGCCAACGACCCTCCGGCCCTGAGGGGTACCCCCCACGACCTTGTGCGAGGAGACACTCTCCCTTCATCGTATGTGTATGTCGCTCGCTCCCAGCATAACTATATTGACAACCTTATTAGAGGATCAAACGGAGGTATTATCTTCAAACTATGTGATGAACCAAAGAAACAAGAAAAATATGACGAATTCCTTGTCACACACTACAACAGGGATCTCGATCTTGAAAATGCGTATGCACTCGACGGAGCTCACAAGGAAATAAAAGTGCACAAGGATGGACAACCGCTCAGCCGCATCGTATAATATGGAAAGGAGAGCAACCGCCTCTCAATACATACCTCTTATTTGGCCACGTGCGGCCGTGGAGGGCATCCCATGTGATCTGCTATAAATGCATGGGAAGTGGCCATGTAGCTAAGTACTGCAAGGGTAAGGCACGCTGTGCAGCATATGGTGAACAACATACTGCCACGCAGTGTCCTGGCAGTGTTGCGAGAGAGTACTACAGATGCACATGCCTTTGTCCCATCATGCTTCAGGTGTGGGATGACAGGTTGTAGTGGCACGCCATTCTCGCCCTTATTCCCAACGCCTCATTTTCCTCCCTTGTTTGCCGCCAACGCTCGCACCCGCACGGATCTTCATCTGATCTACGATAAGGATCATGTTTTATGCTGCCGTGGATCCTGCCAGGATCTTACACCCTGTGGCTTTGCTATGGACGAAAAGATACACTCATGCTTGCATCACGTCTGCAATCCACCCAGTGCGAGGGTCAGCAACGAGCCAGCTGCCGGCCTTCCAGCTTGTTTACCAATCTATCTGTCTTCGCGGTGGTTCGCACCAGCTGAGGTTGGCGTTCGAGGTCTCAGGAAGGGAGGAAAGGAGACGGCAGACAGTCACGACCGGAGCTCCTCCACCTTGCTCCGCGCAACCTTTATCACCTGGCATATTTTTCCCTCGACGCTGTCTCCACCAGCCACGCCACAGCACCATCACTGCCACAGGCCATGTATGGTGCAGTTATCCGACCCTATTGTGCTTACCTGTGATGTTTTCTCGAACAATTATCGGTGTGTCCCAGTGGCTGCGCCGCGTAGAGTGACCGCTGCTGCAATTGCTTTTATCGTCTTTTGTTGTTTTAGTGTTACTTTTCTTGGTTCGTGTTCTATTTTATAATTTCAGTATTATAACATTACGTACTGCCTACGAGTATTAATTCCCCCATCTCTAACTCTTATCCTGCAGGATTATGGAGATATGGATATTAAAATATCAAATGAAGATTTAAGAGGATAAATATTTAAGCAAGGTATAAAAGATAATGAGCAGTTGAAAGTATTAAACACACATGAGGTGCTAAAACAATACTTGAATGTTACCTGAGTTGCTATTTAAAAGCTTAAAATAATAATCGAAACACAAGAAAATGGCATATTTAAGAAAGTCACCTGTGTGTGATGCCAAAGTAAGGTAATTATGTGACGAATCCTCGTACTGCTTGCTTTGTTGTGGCTGATCTGTGACGCCTTGGCGCTCGTGCCACAAACGCTACCAACGTTCACCCGTAATACAGTTGTAGCCATTCGCTACAAGGTGTGACTGCCCAGCACTGGGGTCGCACGCCCTTCCCTACCCTGATCCCTTCCCCTCCACCCCCTGTGATCCCAGCACCGACCGCGGGTGACCAGCGCGGCCCTTCCGACCCAACCTGCGGCAAGCATGACAGGAGAGCGCCCGACTGTGCCCTGTGTGGCGTCACCAGCCGCAAAGATTTCCCGCGGCTGCCGGCGAGTGTGGCTGCAGAGGCCACCTTACAGAGGGTGTCTCGGGCCTCAAAGCTGCCATACTCTCTAAATTAAAGACCAAGCTCCCACTCCCTCCCCGGGCGCCAGCCGAGGCAGCTGTCCCTCACCCTCAGGCAGGGATGACCGCAGGCCTGGCGGGGGAAATCCTCCTGCACAACCATGTGGCAGAAGTGACGTCACGCCAGCTGACCAAGGCGATGTAAATGTGCTTGAACTTTTAAAGGAAATGAAAGCTCTGAAAGAACAAAACAATAACTTAATAAATGAAACAGCAACGGTGAGACAGGACATGGAAAAAATAAAAGTGTCATTGTCGAGATACTAGTGTTACCATTAGTGCTAAAAGAACAAACGAGGAGAGTCGATGTCAGACCACCAGTGCTGATAACCAGAGTGGGCGTGTCAGCGCTGACAGCAGCGACGAACAATATCAGGATCCCTGTGACATCGAGTCAGGTGACGCAACCAGCCCCCCAGGTGCATCTGGCAAAGCAACCGAAGGGACTGTGCTGCGAAGTAGAACAAAGCTAAGACCAAATGTCTGAAATGGTTAAAAGTACTTTTAAGTCTACGACTACCATCTGTAATGAAATCCATCATTATAAAGTTATATGTTTCTTATGTGAATCTAAAATTCATAATATTTGAGGATATAACAGCATGATGTACAGATTACCTAATAAAGCACAGTCAAATTCTCACAACACAGCTGTCACTGACTACTGTAACAAATGGGTCTGTTTACGGAAAGAGAAAGAGGCCCAAGGCCTCCCATGCACCGAGGTGGATCAATGACCCAATTCTGGCCAAGGAATATAAACGCGTTCAGGAGCTTACTAATTGTTTAGATAATATGACGTCAGGTAGCCTGCAGTTTCTTAAAGTCATTAAGGAATTCAGAGAATTAAAAGCTAAGATCCGTAGTAAACACTGGGAACAATTCTTGCAAAATTCAATGGACAAACTTCTGTAATTAACGCATGGAGAAAAACTAATAGGCTGACAGGTGAAACTTTCACAACACCGCAGTTTCGCAGTCCACAAGAACAGGCTAATATTCTGCTCGAGCAGTGGGCTGGGAATTCTCAGTTGAACTCACTTCCACAAGGGATAAAAGATCAACTAAACTAAACAAGTCGAAAATAAATAGAAATTTTAATATAGCAGTAGCCTGTGCTGCTACGGACTCCTCCGCCTTTGCCGAAATAACCAAGTAGGAATTGAATAATACCTTTCTGGAAGGGAAGGCAACCGCCCCTGGCGAGGATGGCATTACTTACAGCGCCCTTCGCCTCATTGCTCAGGTACCAGGCAACCCACTTTTACACTTGTATAGACTCGGCCTATCACAAGGAATCCTCCCACGCTCTTGGACTAAAACCTTAATCATTCCTATACCTAAACCCAATACTGACAAATACGGGCCCATTTCCTTGACCTCCTGTCTGTGCAAAGTACTTGAGAGAATTATTCTGAACAGACTTAGGTTTCATATAAATGACATTGAGCTAGATCTTTGCCTCCAGTACAAATACCTCGGGGTAATTGGCAGTCATGCAGAGTTCATTAGAAACCTGAAGAAAACCTCAGCTGAACATATCCATAACTAAGACCCTACATGGACGTTCTGTTCCACCGTGGAAAATGTCAGACCTAAATGTATACTATACGACCGACCCCAAAAAGACTGTCCCC
>NC_051388.1:61255518-61258018 GCF_015228065.2 Penaeus monodon | reverse complement strand
CCCTCCACACACCCCCACCACACCCCCCACACCCCTCTTTCCCCTCTTCAGGTTCGTACCCAGCCTCATGAAGCAGGGGACCGGAACAGATAACCCGGGGGTGGGGGTGGGGGGGGAGGGAGAGAAGGAGGAGGAGGGGGTTAGTATTGATTGCCTGGTAAGAATGTATGGTACAAATTCAAGAACAACTGACGCTCAAGGGATAGGTGTTTGAGAGTGGGGGGAGGGGGAGAGGGGAGGGGGGGTAATGGGGAGAGGGAAAAGGGGAAGGGGGAGGTGGGAAGGGGAAGGAGGGGGAGAGGGAAGTGGGAAAAGGGGGGTAAAGGGGAGAGGGAAAAGGAGAAGGGGGAGGTGGGAAGGGGAAGGAGGGGGAGAGGGAAGTGGGAAAAGGGAAGGAGGGAAGAGGGAAAAAGTAAGGGGGAGAGAGGGAAAAGGAAAATGAGAAAGGGTAAAAGGGGAGGGGAAGAGGAAAGAGGGAAGGTGTAAAGAGGAGAGGGAAGGAGAAAGGGAGGGGATAGAAGAGAGGGAAAGATAGAAGGGAAAGTGAGAAATGTGAAAGAGGGAGGTAAAGATACAAGAAGAAAGGAGGGAGAGAATTGAGAAAGGGGAAAGGGAAACACGAGAAAGGGTGCAGGAGGAGACCTGGAATAGGAGAAAGGGATGACGAAGGGAACTGAGGAATAAGAGAGAGAGAGAGGGAAGCGAGGAAAGAGAAGAGGAAAAGCACAAAGCGTGAAGAAGGAACGAGAGAAGGAGAGAAGAGAGGAGAGTCAGATGATAAAGAGAGGGGAGAGAGAAGTAAAAGGGACTCAAAGGGAGATGGAAACAATAACGAGAAAGAAAGGGAGAAGCCAAGAAAACTGATGAAAAATAAAAAAAAAAAAAGGGAAAAACAACAGAGGGAAACTGGGAGAAAGCGAGGAGCAATAAAAACAAAAGACAAGTAAAAGGGGGAATAAGACAAAGATAAATAAGATAAAATAAATAAATAAATGGAAATAAAAAAAATGATAAAAAGAAAATGAAAGGAAGATGATACTGTCTATAAAAAAAAACGATAAAACATACAAAGGAAGACGTAAGGAGAAAGATAATGAAAAAGAAAGAGAGAAAGAGAAATTCAGTGACTAAGGAGATGCGAAGGAGGAATAGATGAGAGGAGAAGAGAGGAAGAGACGAGAAAAGCAGGGCTCTGGGAAATGGCTAGCTGTCGGAAACCCATTCGTGAGGTACTCCGTATGCAAATGACACGGAAACCCATTCGTGGAGTTCGTGAGCATCGGTCTCTTCCTCAGAACGTCCTGATTTTAGATCGAGGGGAAGTGTGGGGAGGAGGGGGAAGGGGAGGGGGGTTGGGGAGGAGGGGGAGGGGAGGAGGGTTGGGGAGGAGGGGGATGGGGTGTGGGGAGGAGGGGGATGGGGTGAGATGAGGGAGTGGGGAGGGGAGTGTGGGGAGGGGAGTTGGGGAGAAGGGGGACGGGATGGAATGGGGAAGTGGGTATTTGGGAAGGGAAGTTGGGGAGGGGAGTTGGGGAGGAGGGGGAGGGGAGAAGGGGAAGGGTTGGGGAACTGGGGAGGAGGGAGAGGGGAGGAGAGTGTGGGGAGGAAAGTTGGGGCGGAGAGGGAAGGGATGGGGGTGTGGGGGAGAAAAGTTTGGGGAGAGGAGCATGGTGGAGGAAGTTTGGGGAGGAAGGGGATGGGATGAGGATCTGGGGAAAGGAAGTTGGGGGTAGGGGAATGGGGGGGGAGGTGGGGAAGCGAGTGCGGGGAAGAAAGTGGGGGGAAGAGTAGGGGGAGGAAGGAGTCAGGGTTAGAGTGACAGAAAGGAGGGAGAGAAGGAAGGGGAAGGAAGGAAGGCGGGGGGGGGGGGAGGGGGAGGGGAAGGAGGCATAAAAGGATAAGTGGAAGAGAGAAGAAGAGGGGGGAGGGAGGGAGGGAGGGGGGGAGGGATCATCTGAACGGTTAGTGGAGGAATGATAGAGGGAGGGAGGGAGGGAGGGAGGGAGGGAGGGAGGGAAGGAGGGAGGGAGGGAGGGAGGGAGGGAGGGAGGGAGGGAGGGAGGGAGGGGGCAGGAGAGGGGATAAACTGAAGATCGGGAGGGGGGGGGAGGGGGAGGACAAGCATGCAATCAGGCAGGCAAGCAGGCAGGCAAGCAGGAAGGCATGCACAAGGGACAGGTAATAACGGCAGGAAAGAAGGACAGCGAAAAGGGAATGTAAGGAAACGGTCATGCATGTGCAAGCAAGCAGGAAAGCAGGTATTCAGGAAGGCAGAGAGTCAGGCAAGCATGCAAAAACATGCTGACAGAGAAGAGTATGATTCTGACCGATCTGATCTATCCATATATATATATATATATATATATATATATATATATATGTATGTATGTATGTATATATACATATAATATATAATATATATAATATATATATATATAATATATATATATATATATATATGTATGATATATTATATATATATATATATATATATATATAT
>NC_051388.1:61245518-61248018 GCF_015228065.2 Penaeus monodon | reverse complement strand
GGAGCGGGAGGGAGTCGTGCTTGGGCCGAGGAGGGAGAAGGAGGGAGCGGGAGGGAGTCGTGCTTGGGCCGAGGAGGGAGCGGGAGGGAGCGGGAGGGAGTCGTGCTTGGGCCGAGGAGGGAGCGGGAGGGAGTCGTGCTTGGGCCGAGGAGGGAGCGGGAGGGAGTCATGCTTGGGCCGAGGAGGGAGCGGGAGGGAGTCCTTCCAGGGCCATAGACTGATTTTCTTGGGCTAAAGGAGAAAAAAAAAAGAATTCCTTCTTAGAACAAGGGATTGTTTGCACGAGTAAGTGTATGTTTGTATATGCGTTTGTGCACACACACACACACACACACACACACACACACACACATGCAGAATAAGAGTAGTAACTAGTAATTAAGTGGAAATTAACACAATTATAATTTTCTTCGCCATATCAACTTCTATTACATCACACTAGTCATTTTCATGAAGCACACGCTAACATGACATGCTACATCACACTAACGCTATCAACCATCGTCATCACATAATGGCTAGTCCATCTCTATTATTGCCAACGATTGATTATTATTAATGTGATTATACTCTCCACATATTCACTATCACTAAACGAAAGCACAAACTGATGCATTCCCAATAACAACCTTATTGTCATCATAATCGTCTTCATACACACACACACACACACACACACACACACACACACACACACACACACACACACACACACACACACACACACACACACGTACACTGTATGTGTGTACGTATGTGTTTGTGTATATACAGGTTACTCAGTCAAAAAAGCTAACAGTGTCAGGATCCATGAAAAGGTATCGAACATTTCATGTTTTCATTCTTTCTCCCTCCCTGTCCCTCCCCCCGTCTCTCTCCGCGGTTCCAAGACAGACCCGTGCGTGAGGTGACTGGATAGTAACAGGTAATGCTGAGATATTTCTTGGAAAGGCAGGTAAGGCGAGACAGGAAGAGCGAGAGCCTAGAGGAAGGACGGCAGGAATCCCAAGCGTAAAAAAAACAGAAAGAGAAAAATGGTTGTAAAAAAATAAGAATGGAGAGTAAATATTACAAAATGAATTTGTACCATTTTCGAAATCAAGAGTGAAAGTTTAAAGGAAAATGCGAGAAAAAATGCATACACAAATATTCAAACGTATATATACTTACATACATACCAAGAAACACAAGAACATGCACACACACAGGTACAGGTATATAAATAGATGTACCCATACACACACGCGCGCGCGCTCTCGCTTGCTCGCTCGCTCGCACATAAAATGAAATCCATCACACACTACTACTATTTCGACGTATTGTTCACTGTTATCACATATATAACAATATTAACATATCACAAATCTTGTGCAAATAATATGAATTCACACATACCAGGCCACTCTGTTTATACGTAAGCATCCTCTCTCTTCCATTTCCTTGTACGGCGCAACCCACGATTTCCTTTATAGTTTTGTGTAAAAGAGAATCGCCTGCGAGCGACAGACACACAGCCTATAGCATTTTGACCAGAATGAATCTCTGTCCGTCAGCTGCATATCTCTCTCTCATCAATAAACTACTTCACGGTACCAGGACGTCTGCTATTCCTCCACCGCTACCCAAGATTGTTGCATCCTGCCAGACTCTACACACACACACACACACACACGCACACACACACACACACACACACACACACACACACACACACACACACACACACACACACACACATTTTCTGCCCATACATTCTTCCATGCTTCACACATTCTACTACATAGGCAAGCAAAGGTATGTACAGAAATTCTCCCACAACAGACGGTAAAACCATATGCAGTATATCTTTCCTATACTGTTATACACGCATACCTACTTCGTGACATACATATATGAATATCTTTACATATAAAACATTCGAGACAAAAAAAAAAGAGGATAAATACATCAAAGTGTCATCGATAAACAGCAATTCATAACAGCACGTGACAATACTAGTACCGCTCTATCGTTATGATTTACAGCCTAGATCAACAATACAGCCTCTATCACACAGGACCGGACAGCAGTTCACAAAGCCGACACAAAAGCGGCGGAAACCCAGCTAAAGAATACAAGCCGAATTTATTGAGCAGTTGATATTAGACCAATTAATATGTTTTTGCAATTGCTACATTGAACGGACAACGGCAGAGAGCCAATATTCTCGGGCAGACACGCCAGCCAACTGCAACTCTCGGCTGTTTTGTTGTTTTTACTGAGCTTGTTTTCGGTTATTTTAAGTTATTTTAAGTTATGTTAGGCTATTTTAGGTTATTCTAGGTTATTTTAAGGTATTTAGGTTATATTAAGTTATTAAAGGTTATTTTAAATCATTTTATTTTATTTTAAGTTATTTTATTTTATTTTAGGTTATTTTAAGTTATTTTACGGTATTTTAAGTTATTTTAGGTTATAATAGGAAATTCTTAGGTTATTTTGAGTTATTCTAAGTTGTTTT
>NC_051388.1:61215518-61218018 GCF_015228065.2 Penaeus monodon | reverse complement strand
CCGGCCAGCCACGGCGCCAGCAGGACCTGCGTCCCCTCGCGCAGTAAAGCCGAGGGGGACGCCCTTCTGGCCGTGACGCCACGACACGCGGAGGCGAAGCGCTGTCATGCCACGGCGGCGCTCGCGTCCGACGCCAGATGTTGCTCTTGCGAACGCCGCGAGACCGGAATCGCATGCAGGGGAGCAGGTGGGGGCGGGGAGGGGGAGGGGAGGGCTGGGGGGGGGGGGGGGGGCCCGGGGGGGGGGGGTAGTGCTTGGGGAAAGGGGGGGGAGGAGGTGGAGGCGGAGTGCGAGAGGATTGGGGAGTGGAGACAAGGCGAGTGGAGAGTGGACCACGGTGTGGTGGGAAGGGGAGTGGAGAGAGGGTTGACGGAACCGGAGGAAGGAGAGGATAGTGCGTGGGGAGGGGGAGCGATGGGGAATAGGTTTGGAAAGGGGTGGGGGGGGAAAGGAGAAAAGGGGGGGAGGGGGCACGGAATGTACGACGGCCGTGGAATTCGGAGAAGAAATAATGTGATCGTTGCTCGCTCATACCCCCTGTGGCGAGCGCGTGGAGGGAAAAACACGTGGAAGAGACATAAATTAGATAAAGGGGAGGAAGGGAGGGAAGGGTGGGGAGTGGAGGGGAGAGGAAGAGAGGGTAGAGGGGAGGAGAAGAAGCGAAGGAGAGGAGAGGAAGAGGTGTGAGGGAAGTGGAAGAGGGGCGGAGGGGAGGGGAAGAGGGGGGGCGGAGAGAAACAGAGAGAAAGGAAGGGGGGAGAGGAGAGGGAAGAGAAGAAGGGAGTGGGGTGGGAGAGGAGACACAGAAGTGAGGGAAAAAAGACAAAAGGAAGGGCAGAAAGGGAAGGAGAAGGAGGGAAAGTGGAGAAAGGAAAACGTATAAGAAAAGAATAAACTGATAGGGAGTAACGTATGAGGAATAGTGGAATAAAAATAAAATAAAAGAGAGATGCCTGGAGGATCGCGAATGAAAGAGGAGGAAGGAAAGGCAGGAGAAAGAAACAGGAAAAAGTACAAAACTGGCCGGCATCCGGTATAAAGCAGAGAGAGAGAGAGAGAGAGAGAGGGAGAGAGAGAGAGAGAGAGAGAGAGGAGAGAGGAGAGGAGGAGAGAGGGAGAGAAAAAAAAAAAAAAAAAGGGGGGGGGGGGGGGGAGAGAGAGGGGGAAAAGGGGGGGGGGGGGGGGGGGGGGGGGGGGGGGGGGGGGGGGGGGGGGGGGGGGGGGGGGGGGGGGGGGAAAGAAAAAAAAAAAAAAAAAAAAAAAAAAAAAAAAAAAAAAAAAAAAAAAAAAAAAAAAAAAAAAAAAAAAAAAAAGAGGAAAGAAAAAAAGAAGGAAAAAGAAAAGAAAAAGAAAGAAGAGGGAGAGGAGAGAAAAGGAAAAGAAAAAGGAGGAGAGAAGGGGAAAGAAGAAGAAGGGAGAAGAAGGAAAAAAGGAAGAAAAAGAGAGAGGAAGGGGGAGAAGGAAGAGAAGAGAAGAAGGGAAGGAAAGGGGGAAGAGAGAAGAAAGAGAGAGGGAGAGAGAGAAAAGAGAGAAGAGAGGAGAGAGAGAGAGAGAGAAAGAAAAGAGGGGGGGGGGGGGGGGGGGGGGGGGGGGGGGGGGGGGGGGGGAGGGGGGGGAGGAGAGAGAGAAAAAGGAGAGGAGAGAGGAGAGAGAGAGGAGGAGAGAGAGAAGATGGGGGAGAGGGGGGGAGAGGAAGAGAGAGAAAGAGAGAGAGAGAGACGAGAAGAACGAGGAGACGAAGGGGAGATTGAGAGAAAGGGAAAATACGAAAGAAGGGGAGAAGGAGAAGGAAAAAGGAAGGGGAAAGGAGAGAACAGGAACAAAAACAACAGCAAAAATAATTAAAAATTAGAGAAAATGCAAAACAAAACACAAACAACAAAAAAAAAAGGAAAAAAGACCCCATACATAATATAACACCATATTCCCTAAATGTAAGTATAATGAAAAACACCAAAAAAAAAAAAAAAAAAAGGAGAAACGACTTTCTGAGGTCCCTTTCCCTCGAAATTTGTGGGGGGTGGGGGGGGGGAAAGGGGGGCAAAAAGGGGGGAAAAAAAAAGGGGGGGGAGGGGAAAAGGGAAAGGGGGGGAGGGGGGGGAGGAAAGGGGGGGGGAAAAAAAAAAAAAAGGGGGGGGGGGGGGGGGGGGGGGGGGGGGGGGGGGAGGGGGGAGGAAGGGGGGAGGGAGGGGGAGGGGGAAAGGGGAGGGGAATGGGGAGAGGGATAGAAGTGAGGCAGGGGTGTTAGGAAGGGGGGAGGGGGGGAGGGGGGAGGGGAGAAGGGGGTAGGGACGGGGGGGGGGAAGGGGGGAGAGAAAGAGAGAGAGAGAGATAGAGAGAGAGAAAGAGAGAGAGAGAGAGAGGAAAGAAAGAGAGAGGCGAGAGAGGGGGGAGAGAAAGAGAGAGAGAGAGGAGGGGAGAGAGAGCCGAGAAAAAGAGAGAGAGAGAGGGGGAGAGAGAGAGAGAGAGAGGAGAGAGGGTTAGAAGAGAGAGAGGAGAG
>NC_051388.1:61136136-61141136 GCF_015228065.2 Penaeus monodon | reverse complement strand
GTAAGATGTTTTGTTTTTACGATTATATTTTCATTGTCTTTTAATTAATTATTATTATTTAAAACAGGTAAACACCTTCCCGTGACAATGTCTAATAGCACACACACACACAGACAAACACACGCATTTTACACACATGTGCATTTTGCATTTCAGGACACTATGGTACTTTATGAACAAAGCGTTCATCAAAGCGTTCCTTGTGTAATAAAAATCAAAATCAGTATCTTGGTGTTTCTCTAAGGTATGCATTAGTTTATGTTGAGTCTGATCGATTTGTAGAGTATGCAGACTCTACATGCATAAATTGTTCCCTACTTGTATCAGCATACACATAGGTACTTATATCAACATATACAGATCTTTTATCAGCAAACACACAGATACTTAGATCAGTATACACAGATCTTACATCAGCATACACACAGATACTTCGATCAGCATACACACAGATACTTAGATCCGCATACAAAGATCTTACATCAGCACACACACAGGTACTGAGATCAGCATACACACAGATACTTAGATCAGCATACAAAGATCTTTTATCAGCATACACACAGATACTTATATCATCATACACACAGATACATACAACAGCATATACACATATACTTATATCAGTATATGCACGTATGGAAGTGTTATGTTGTCATACTTAGGTTATAATTGGAAACATCTACATACATGACGTACATATCAGGACATACACATGCCTTAATTTATGTTTTTATCATAATATTCAGAAATGGAGGAACTTCATAATTTTTCTTCACATTTAGAACTTAAAATTCAAAACCTGCCTCCCCCCCCACCCCCCCCCAAAAAAAAAAAACAAATTCAAAAACCTTAAAATTATCTAAAAATTTACCCAACAAACTAGAACTTTAAATATCTTAAAACTTAGACCTAAAACCCAAAACTTAAAAACAAAATCTACCCCCCCCAAAAAAAAAAAAAAAAAAAAAAAATATTTTCTTCTTAAAGATGTTTAGCTCCCTATACGTCAGCTCTTCTTCCAAAATGTCTGAATTCCAAGAGGACCATCAAGAAATAAATCTTAAAATCGCTTTTAATACACTTAGAATTTATTAGATAAATTCCAAAGTCCGAAGCTACAGTGCCCAGAGAGACGCCATGGAGAGATGGTACACGACGTTGGCCAGTAAATAAGCCCGATTTTAATTCTGAAAATAGTCTAATTCCCTTATTCCTATCTCTGTTTATATATGATGAGGATATTAAAAAAAAAAAAACAGTGAACATGATAAGAAAAATATAATTTATTCTGGTGTGTTGAGTCGTATGTTTGGAGGCTTATCAGAAAAGCAGAACTAATGACCAAAAAAATTAGATTTTTTTTCTGACTGTGATGGCGTTTCATTCCATATTTTTTCTGCCTATCTATGTATCTACTATCTATCTATCTATCTCCTATCTTTCCCTCTCTCTATCTATCCATCTAAACGCACAAATGTGTTTAAAGAAATGTGTGAGCATATCTATACTGCTTCGTTGCTATTCGTTAACAAATGCTGTTTTAGAATTTAAAAACAAAAATAAGTGGATGGTTTTAAAGTTTCCTGAGAGAAATGTAGATAGATAGTCACAGAATAACCACACAGAAGGAGAGTAAGTATTAGCAATGGTTCAACTGACAGACATAATAGAAAAAAAAAACAGTGAAAAAAAATCACAGTGAAAGAAAAAAATATGATGTAATAGCAATAATGATAACGATGTGATACTAAGGATAGTAGTGGTAATAATAACAATAAATATATCATTACAAAAATCATGATTATGATAACACCACCACCAATATAAAAAAGGAGATACAACAGCAATGCTAATTATGATAATAATAATGTTAATAGTAATGATAATTATGATAATAGTAATGTTAATAGTGATGATAATTATGATAATAATAATGTTAATAGTAATGATAAGGATAAATAGTGATGATGATAATGATATTAAGAACAATGACAAAATTATCCTGTATACGTGTATGTATTCTATGTATGTGTTTCTATGCGTGTATGTATATGTATGTTTACGTATATGCGTATGTATATATATATATATATATATATATATATATATATATACATATATATACATACATACATACATACATACATATATATGTACATATACATACATACATACATATATATATTCTCTCTCTCTCTCCCTCCCTCCCTCCCTCTCTCTCTCTCTCTCTCTCTCTCTCTCTCCCTCTCTCTCTCTCTCTCTCTCTCTCTCTCTCTCTCTCTCTCTCTCTCTCTCTCTCTCTCTCTCTCTCTCTCTCTCTCTCACACACACACACACACACACACACACGCGCAAACATACACATACACTCACACATATATATATATATATATAATATAATATATATATATATATATATATATATATATATATATATGTGTGTGTGTGTGTGTGTGTGTGTGTGTGTGTGTGTGTGTGTGTGTGTGTGTGTGTGTGTGTAAATATATATATATATATATATATATATATATATATATATATATATATATATATATATATATATAACACATACAAACACATACATACACACACATATATTCACTTATATGTAATTATGTATGCACGTATGTGTGTGTATGTGTGTGAGTGTAAATAGTGATATTATCATTCATGTGGACATTTTTTCTACCAATCATAGTTTGCATCATATCACCTCACCCAATTCCTTTTTCTTATCTTAATTTTTATTTATTGTTAGTACTACCATTATAATTTTTCAATATTATATTATCATTGTTAATATCGTTTCTTATATCATTTTTCTCCTCACTTGAAGTATTCTCATTATCAGTATCATTATTGCCAATATTCTTTGTACTAATAGTATTTCTATTAATTTCATTATTATTTTTATGATGATAATGATGGTGATGATGATGATGGTGATGATGATGATGATGGTGATAATGATGGTGATGATGATGATGATGGTGATGGTGATGATGATGTGATGATGATGATGATGGTGATGATGATGATGATGATGATGATGATGATGATGGTGATGATGATGATGATGATGATAATGATGAGGATGATGATCATAAAACAATACTATTAACAATAAAGAGAACAATAATAACACCACCACCACCAACAAAACAACAACAACAACAACAATAATAATGATAACAATAATAATAATAATAAAAATGATTATATAGTTATTAAGATCAGTATTAATAATAATAGTTATGATATACAATTCTTATCATTATCATCATCATTTCCATAAATGTTACCGTTCTTTTAATATCAGTTTCCTTCTGGCTAACATAAATATGAACGTCATTACTGTTATCAATGTTTATATAATTGTGATTATCATTATCATTACCTAACCAGTATTTTCATTAAACTATATGATCTTCATTGGCATTGGCTATAGTGGTAACTACCAATGAAAAAAATAAAAAATTACCAATGATGAAAAAAATGTAATTAATCTCATATATTATTACTGCTAGAACATAAGAAGTGGATCAAAATGATACTCGCATTATTAATATTACCCATAATTAATATTATTAACATAAGATATGGATAAAAATGATACTCGCATTATTAATATTATCCATAGTTAAGCAGTAACTGCAGATAGACATGGTAATGGATTATTAGCATTTTAGCTACTACAATAATAATAGGATAATAATGAAAATAGTATATTCAAACTTATACATAGTAGTAGGTAACAACAAAGGTGATTCATTCTTCTGTTAACTGTAATATTAAAAGTAATATTTCTTCATGGTAATCGTAATAATAACATTAAAATTAGTAGTAATAACAAATCAATTTGATTATTATATTGATGGTAATGATGATAACAAAACCAATGAAAGCCTGGCAGTATTAACAACATAATAGGAATAACAATAGTAAAATAATAATTGCAACAAAAACAATAATAATTACAGTTGATGATAACATTCATAATAAGGATAATAATGATGATGATGATGATGATGATGATGATGATGATGATGATAATGATGATCATAGATGCCAATAAAATAATAATAATAATAATAATAGTAATAATAATAATAATGATAATAATAATAATAATAATAATAATAATAATAATAATAATAATAATAATGATTATAAGAAGAAGAACAACAGCAATAAAAATAACAATGATAAGAATGAAAGTAAAAATATCAATGAGAGTATCGTAATTATTATAATTATCATTTATCTATAGCGATAGTACTACTACTGCTGCTGCTATCATCATCAACAACAACAATAGCAACAGTAATACTACTACTAGTAATAGTACTACTAGTAGTACTTCTATTAATGGTAATAATATGATATATAATATATAATGATAATAATAATGCAAATAAAAATGTAACAATAATGACAACAGTAATTATAATTATAATTATGCCAATAGTAATAATATATGTGAAAAGAAAAAGAAAAAAATAAATATCAAGATAGTAATGATAATGATTATGATGATAGTGAAGATGATGAGGATGTTTTGGTGGTAATAATAATAATAATAACAATAACAACAATAATGAAAAAAAAAAACCAATAATAATAATAATAATAATAATAATGATGATAATAATAATAATAATACTAATAATAGCAATAATAATAAGGATAACAATAGTAATTCTGATAATAGTAACAATAATAATGATGATAATAGTAATAATGATAATGAAATACTAATGATACTGCTGATGATAATACCACTGCTACTACTACTAGTAGTAGTAACAAGAAAAATAATAATGATAATATATTCAAAAGTAATAGTCAGATAATAATAATAACAATAATAGAATAGTAATGATACTACTGCTACTGCTACTACTAATAATGATAATAAAAATACAAATACAAAATATAGTAACGATTATAGTAATAGTAATAATAATAATAATAATAATAATAATAATAATAATAAT
>NC_051388.1:61113636-61116136 GCF_015228065.2 Penaeus monodon | reverse complement strand
TCTCTCTCTCTCTCTCTCTCTCTCTCTCTCGCTCCCTCCCTCTGTCTGTCTCCTCTCCTCTCTCTCTCCTCTCTGTTCTCTCTCTCTCTCATCTCTCTACTCTCTCTCGCTATCTCTCCCTTTCATCTATCTCTCTCTCTCTCTCTCCTCATTCTCTGCTCTCTCTCCTCCTTTCCCGGTCGTTCCTGTCTGCGGGCCGCCGTGGATCCCAGCATGCATCTTCCTTTGCCGTTTTCCCCGTTGTGCATGCTCTTGGGTGCGTCCGTGGTCGGGTCCCCGTTTCCTTTCCCCGGACGTGCCGGTGTTCCCTTTTTTCGTCCTCCTTCTCCTCGTTCTTTTCTCCGGGCTTGGCCCCGCCCTTGCCTTGTGGCGTGGGCTTGGGGCCACCCCGTGGCGTAGGCCGCAGCAGGTGAAGTTCCGTCCCCAGGGAACCCCCCGCGGCGGTTGGTGACCGCCACCCGCGCACTCCCCTGCCGTCGTGCCCAGTCGCGAGGCCGACGCGCGCACCCGTCTCCCCCGCGCTTGGCCGCTCCTCGTTGCCCTTGCCTTGGGCGGGGCCCGGGCGCGCGGTGGTGGGGCCATGGGCCGGCGCCCGGGTGTTGGTGGTGGGTGGGGGTGGTGGGCCGAGGCCCCGCGCGAGTGACCGGCCCTGGAGGGGGGGCGAGCCGGGGGCCCCAGGGGAGGCAGCCAATCGAGGGGCGGCCGGGCCTCCGGGCCCCACGCGGCGGGCGGGCCGCGAACCCGCCACCTCCGCGTGCCGGCGTGCCGGCCGGGAGGCCGGGGGGGGGGGGGACCGCGAACCGCTCCACCCGGGCGGGCCGGGCCGAAGCCGGGGGCCAGGCGGGGGGCGGGGCAGGGAAGCGGGGGGGCCAGGGCCCGGCGCCCGGGGGTGGGGGGGGGGGGGGAGGGGGGGGGGGGGGGGGGGTGGGGCGCGAGCCCCAGCGCGCGGGACCGGCACCGGACTGGGCGCCGGGGGCCCCCAGGGGCGCGGCAGGCAAGCGGGAAGGGCCGGGCCGAAGGGAACAACGCCGGCGGCGGGCCGCGACCAACCCGCAAACCAGAGGCCGGGCGGGCAGGGCGGAGCCGACCGGGACACCCGGCGGCCCCCGCGGCCCCAGACGAGATCCTAGCGCGCTCGCTCTCTCGATAGAGCTATCTCGCTCTATAGCGATCTCGATAGCTCTATCGCTCAGCCTTCGACTCAGCTGGGGGTGTGGGGGGGTAGGGTGGGGGGGGGGGGGTGGGGGTGTGGGGTGTGTGGGGGGGGGGGGTGGGGGTGGGTGGGTGTGTGTGTCTTCTCTATCATCTCTCATCTCTCTCTCCCCTCCCTCTCTTACTCTCTCTCTCTCTCTATCTCTGCTTCCTTTATCGATCCTCTCTCTCTCTCCGATCTCTCTCTCGCTCTCTCTCTACCTCTCTCTCAATCTCTCTCTCTCTCTTCTCTCTCTCTCTATCTCTATCTCTCTCCTCTCTCTATCTCTCTCCCTCTCTCTCTGTCCTCTCTCTTTTCTCTCTCTCTGCTTCTCTACTCTCTCTCTCTCTCTCTCTCTCTTATCCTCTCTCTCTCTCCCTTGTCTCTTTCATCTCCTCTCTCTCTATTACTCTCTCTCTATCTCTCTCTATATCGTCCTCTCTCTTATCTATCTCGCTCCTTCTCTCTCTCTTCTTCTCTCTCGTCCCGTGTGGCCCCCTACCCCCCCGCCCCCCCCTATCCACCCGGCCCCCCCCCCCCCCTCCCCCTTCTCTCTCTCTCTCTCTCTATCTCTCCCTTATCTCATCTCTCTCTCTCTCTCTCTCTCTCTCATTCTCTCCTCTCCTATCGCTCTCTCTCTCATCTCTCTCTCCCTCTCTCGTCTTCTCTCTCTTTCTCTCTTCGTTCTTTCTCTCTTCTCTCTTCTCCCTCTCTCTCTCTCTCTCTCTCTATATCATATCTCATCTCTACTCCTCGGCCGCGGTGGCGAGTGTTCGAGCATCACAACTCAGACCTGTCACGACGGCCCTCTATCGAGGGTTCGAGTCACCGCCAGGCGCGTTGTTTCCGTTGGGCAAGGATAAAAACCCACCGGGGGGCGGAAGGCAACGGCAAACCACCTGCTCTAATTGCCCAGACAACTCATGAAATCCATGATCGCCACGTCCTTGGTAGGCCAGGGCACTTAACACAAAAAAAAACGTAATCTACATATAAACTACATACCACATCTTTCTTATAAGTACATATATATATGATATCTATATATCTATCTATATATCATTATAATCTAGCTCTATATATCTATATCTATATATAAATAGATATATATATAATATCTTATCTATCTATACTATATATCTATATCGATATATATATTCTATACACATACACCCACACACACACATGACACATGCATAGATACCACATACATACACATATATATGCATAGACATACATATATATATTATATATATATCTATACATATATGATATATATATATATAATCTATATATATATATATGTTA
>NC_051388.1:61096136-61098636 GCF_015228065.2 Penaeus monodon | reverse complement strand
TTAGAGCATTCAAAACTCAAGACTGTCCACGACGGCATCTGAGTTCGAGGGTTCGGTCACCGGCCGGCGCGTTTGTTCCGTGGTCAAGGTAAAACACCGGCGTAAGGCAGACGGCAAACCCCGCTCTAAATTGCCAAGAAAATCATGGAATCCATGATCGCCAACGTCCTTGTAGGACCGTGGTCACCTTAAAAACAAAAAAAAAGTATATCTATAACCATACACACATATTCTTATAAGTACATATATGTTATATATATATAATATATATATATATATATATATATATATATTATATATATATATGATATATATTCATACCTATTACTATATATATATAATGATATATATTATCTATATATATATATAATATATTATCACATACCACACACACACACATGTACACTGCATATACACACATACATACACATATTATGCTACAGACAATACTATATATATCTATATATAATTCTATATATATATATATTAATTATATATATTATTATATATGGATATGATATATTCAGAATATATATATATAATATTATATATATATATATATTATATATATATATTATATATTTATATTCTATATATATATACATTATATATATATATATATATATATATATATATGATATATATATATATTTATATATCTATATATATTATATATATACATATACACACACACACACATGTACACTGCTAGATACACACTACATACACATACATGTGGCATACGACATATCTATTATTACATATATATATATATTATATATATCTATTTATATAGATATATTCACATATATTTATAATATTATATATATATATATATATTATATATCTAATATAGATATATTATATATATTATATATATATATATATATATATATGTATGTATCCATATATACTTTACATTATATATTATATGATATATATGATGTATATATATATATATACCATATATATTATATATATATTTATATATATATTAAATATAGTATATTATAATATATATATATATATATATATATATATATAGAGATCTTTACGTTACACACATACACACACCATGCATATATAGTCTTTGTGTGTGCGTGTATATATCATTAAAAAAATACACACACTCACACACATACATACACCCCCCCACCCCACACACACACACACTACGCGTATATATATATATTTTATATATATATATATATATTATATATTTATATATATATATATATATAGATATATATTTATCTATATATGTAATCTGTATATAATATATATACATATATATATCGTATATATATATATATATATTATATAATATATATATCTTATATATATATATATTTTAATATATAATTTAATATACTAATTAATTATCATACATACTTTAATATTATATTATATAAATTATAATATATTTTATATATATATATAATATATCTTAATTCATACTTACAAATTAAATTTTTTATATATATAATATATATATAATATATTATATATATATAATATATATTATATATATATACCTTAACATACACCACCAACACCCCACCACCACAACCACACAACACACACCATAATATTTATATATATTATTATAGATTAATATTAATATTATATATTTATATATATATATATTTTAGCTAGAAATATTTATAAAAATTATATATATTTTTTTAAAATTTTATATATATAAAAATTATTTATATATTATATTATTAATATATTAAAACGCACATATATAAATACTACATATATATATTATATAATTATATATATATAAATTTTATATATTTTTATATATAATATTTTATATATCCATATACTACCACACACACCAACCACACCACACAACACCCCACACACCACACACACATTAATTATGTAAAATTAATAAAATTTTTAATATTAATACATTATATATAATTAAATTATAATTTTAATAATTATATTTATTATATATATTATTTTTATCTTTAAAAAAAATTATATATATATAAAATTATAATATATATATAATTTATTAAAAAATTTAATTATATATGCGTAATATTTTAATTATACATAATTAATTAATTTTATATATTTTAAATTATATAATTATTATTATTTTATTTTAATATTATTATATATATTATATTATAATTAATATATATTTATTATATTATATATATAATATATATATTATATGTATTATTATACTTTGCGTAAAAACACGAAGGGGGTACAAAAAAACCACGAATATTTCTACTCGAAATCTTTTTCGACATAATTCCACACATATATAACTATAACACATCAAAATATTTTCTATATATTCATATATATATTTAATACACATACATAAATGTAATTATATAGGGGTTTTTGTGGTGTGTGTGGGGTTTTTCTGTATTGTATGTAAAATTCTAATAACTATATTGTTATATATAAAAATCAAATATATATATAAAATTTTAATATATATATTTTTATTATTTTTAAAAATATA
>NC_051388.1:61063019-61065519 GCF_015228065.2 Penaeus monodon | reverse complement strand
TGTGGGTGGTTTGTGTGTGTGTTGTGTGGTTTGTATGCTATAGTGTGTGTGTGGTTGTTATTATTTTAATATATATAAAAATTTATTATAAAAATATATATAATATAAAAAAATTTATTATTTATTATATATTTATAATATATTATATATAATATATATTATATATTATTATTATATAATATATATTATTATAACACACCAACACCACACACCACGCCCACACACACACACACACCACACCACACCCACACACACCCCCCACACACAAAACCCATTTTAAATATATATAATATTATTATTATATATATTATATATAAAATTTATATTATTATATATACTATTTATATATATTTGTGTTTTGGTGTGTGTGTGTGGTGTGGGGTGTGTGTGTGTGGTGTTGTGTGTGTGTGGTGTCGTGCGTGTGTGTGTGTGTGTGTGTGTATGCATAATATTATAAATTTTATTTATTATATTATAATATATATATATATAAAATTAATTTAATATTATTTTATATATATTTTTTATATATACCAAATATTAATTTAATATTATATATTATTATATAATTATATATAATTACATTATATATATATATAATTTAAAAATTATATAAATATATATATATTTTTAATAAATTATGTATTATGTATGTGTGTGTTTATGCAAAATATATTTTATATTTTTTATTTTAATTTTTTAAAATATTTATTATTTTATATTTATTTATTACGTATGTCTACTCCCCAACCCCACATACATACAACATATATATATATATATATTATTATATATATTTATATATATATTATATATATATTTATTTATTATATATATATGCTTATATAATATTATATTATAATATTATATATATTTTTAATTATTATATATATATTATATTATATATATATTGTGTGTGTGTGGTGTGTGTGGTGTGTGTGTGTTGTGTTGTGTGTTGTTGGGGTTGTGTGTGTTATTTATTTAATATATATTTTATATTTTTATATATATAATTTAAAATTATTACACCCCACCATATATATAATATATTATATAATATATATATATATATAATAATATAAAAATTTATATTATATATATTTTTATGGAGTTGTGGGGTTTGTGTGTATGTCCCTACGTTATATTTTATAATAATAATAATTATATATATATTTTATATATAATATATTTTATTTTATATATTTATATAATATCATTTATTTTATTCTATATAATTTATATTAATATATATATTTTTATATATAAAATTATATTTCCCCTAATTGTTCTGTTTATATATTTATATTAAAATATATATATTTATTAATATATATATTATATATTGTTGTTATTTATATTCTTTTATATAAAATAATTCTATATCTATATATCTTTATATTATATATATATATATATAATATCATTTATACGACTACACACAACACTAAACACACACACACACACACACCACCACACCACACACACACACACACACACAGTGTAATAATATATTTTATATAATATTATTATATATTATATATATATATTTATTATATGTATATTATGACAAACATTTAAAATAATATATTAATATATATTATATAATATATAATAATTATAATTATATATATATATATGCATATACCACAACACAAACCCACACACACACACACACACACACCACACACCACACACAAAACCCACATACACAAAAATTAAAATTAAAATATATATATATTATATTATATATATATATATATATTATATTATTATTTATTATGTGTGTGTTTGTGTGTGTGTGTGTGTTTTTTGTGTGTGTGTGTGTTGTGTTGTGTGTGTGTGTGTGTGAAATTTGTGTGGTGTGTGTGTGTGTGTGTAAGTGTTTTGGGTGTGTGTGTGTGTGTAATGTTTGTGTGTGTGGTGTGTGTGTGTTTGTGTGTGTGGTGTGTGTTGGGTGGTGTGTTTGTGTGTGTGTGTTGTGTGTGGTTTGTGAAACATTATATATATCATATATATGTATCATAAAAATATAAATAAAAATATATAATATATATATTTTATATATATATATATATATATATATATATTATATATTTACACTAAAAACCACCCCCCATCACCACTTTATATTTCTATATATATATATATATATAAATATATATATATATTTTAATATTTATATATATATATATTATTATATATATGTGTGTGTGTGTGTGTTGGTGTGTGTGTGTGTCTGTGTGTGTGTGTATGTTGTGCTGTATTGTGTGTGTTATTGCATGTTGTTTTATTTTGTTGTGTGGTGTGTTTTGTTTGTGTTTTTTGGTGTGTGTGTGCCGCGCGCGTGGGGTGTGTGTTTATCTATGTTCTATGTATTTTTAATATACACCAAAAATACATAGTATATTATGTATATGTATAATACTTTAATACAACATCATGCATATGTATATTTTTAAGCCAATATCAATATTATATTATATATATAATATATAATATT
>NC_051388.1:61043019-61050519 GCF_015228065.2 Penaeus monodon | reverse complement strand
CACTTTATAATATATTAAAAAATATATATAATTATAATATATATATTATATATATATATATATATAATAATATATATGTTGTGTGTGTTTATTATAATATATTTTATTTTTTTAATAATAATAATATATATATATATATATAATTATATAACACACAAAACAGAATATTATTATATAATATATAATATAATAAATATAAGGGTATATATATATAGATATATAAAATATATATATATATATATATATATATAATATATATATATATTATATTATTAAAACATATATTATAATATTATATATATATATATTAAAAATTTTATATATATTTTATATATATAACAACACACACACCACACCCCAACACCCCACACAAATATAATAATATTATATATATTTATATATAATTTTATATAATATATAAAATTTAAATATATATATATTTAATTATAAATATATATTTTATATAATTATATATATTATATATATATATATATAATATAATATATATATTAATATAAAAATGATTATATATATGTATATACATAACACATGCCACACCACCACAAAAACAATACACACAACCACAAAAAAACCCCACAAAAATTTTACACAAACACACACCAATATATATATATATCTATATATTTATATATTAAATAATATATATATATATATTTTATAATTATATTTTAAATATATAACAATATAATATATATATATATATATATATATATATAATTTATATAATATATATATTATTATTTTGTGTGTGTGTGTGTGTGGTGGTTGGGTGTGGGGGTGTGTGTGTGTGTGTGTGTGTGTTTTGTGTTTGTGTGTGTTTTGTGTTTTGTTGTGTGTTTTTGTTTGTGTGTTTGTGTATAATAATTATATAAATATTATTATTATATATATATATTATATATATAATATATATATAATATATTATGTATATAATATATTATATTATATTATATTATATATATATTATATAATTATATGTATATATAATTATAATATAATATATATATATATATTATATATATTTTAATATATATATAATATATATGTACCTATTCATCTGTTTTTTCTATTTACTTATCAGAGTAAGTGTGTATCTTTTGTGTGTATATGTATATATTGATATAGATATATGAATATATGTGTGTCTTGCAAAGTCTATATTTTTCGGCATCCATTTACACCACAGCTTATTTCTTGCATTTCCAAAAAGCCTGGTGGACATAAGGTTTAGAACAAGGTCTCCCCCACTCTCTGTTTCTCTGTTATTATGTGTCCGTCTGACTGTCTGTCTGTCTGTCTGCCTGCCTTTCTCTCGTGTGTGACAACATAGGTCTGTAATCCCTATTTTAATTTTTTAAAAACGAAAACCAAAAGTTAAAAAAAAATGTCCGTTGCAAAAAAAATATGGAAGTAATATATATTTTTTTCTTTTTTTTAGTTTACAGTTGAGTATTACTTAACGTACACATACCTTTTTTTTTAAGAAGGCGGAGATAGTCTCAAGAGATGGGGTGATGAATAGTTAAATATAGAGTATCGGAATAACAACACTGTTCTTTTTAAATTATTATCCTCACAAATCTTTCAGTTATCGAGTAACCATCAATACCAGCTTGATAAACTAGCCGGCAGGTTGGGGGACCTCTGTTCTAAGTGGAAGTTGTACTGATCTATGGAGAGACTGCATCCTGTGTAGACTGTACTCCTCTCGGTGGAGATGACACTTTTTTGGAGATTGTACAGTTCTAGGCGGAAAACGTACTGTTCTAGATGATGCTAGTACTGTTCTAGGTGGAGACTGTATAGTTCTAGGTAAAAAATGAACTGCTCTAGGTGATTCTAGTACTGTTCTAGGTGGAGACTGTACAGTTCTAGGTGGAAAATGTAGTGTTTTAGGTGATGCTACTACTGCTTTAGGTGGAGATTGTACACCCAAAATTTTATGGGTTTTAGTGTTTTTAGGGGGTTTTTTGTTTCGGGGGGCTGTCTTTCGGTTTGGGATTGGGGGGGGGAGTTTTAGGTGGGCGACGCGGGGGGGCGCGCAGGGGTGATTTTTCGTTTAGGGGAGTACTGTTCAAAGGGATGTTTTTACTGTTCTAGGTGGAAATGTACCGTTTAGGTGAGCTTACGTTTAGGGGGGGGATGGCTTTTCTAAGGGGATGCCCCGTTCTGGTTTGGAAAATGTCTGTTTTTAGGGGTTTTTTTGGGTGATGTGAAAAGTTGAATTTAGCAAGAAGTAGTAAATTCCGTTTTGGATGTTAAAAACGTGGTTCTTTGAAAGTTCTGTAGTCGAACAACAAAACAACAAAAAAGAGGTGTTTTGTAAAGGGGTTTGCAGTTTTTGTTGTTTCACGTTAAAAAAGGGAAAGAGTAAAATGAAAGGTTTTTTTGACTAAATTGTGACGGTGTTATAAGTTGGGAAATAAGAGATAAATAATTTTAAAAACAATAAAGGAAGGTGAAAAAAAAAACTTCTAGAGATCGGTTTATAAGAGGATAAGTACGGTTATAGGGTTATTAAGATATCGTAGAGCATGTTAATGAGCCCTGAAAATTAAACTTGCAACGGTAAAGCCCAAGCGATGAAAAAACTATTTTGTTTATTTACATGTACACGCACATAACACGCCATTTTTTACAGTGGACTTCCGAATTTGGAATTATTTGGGCATTACAGGTAATGTATTTATCATCTGCAAACGTTTTAATTTTGTAACGGTTTTTTGGCTTAGAGCAAACATAGGAATTTTGGTATAAGGATTTGTACGTTTGATACAGAGTACTTTTATTTTGGAGAGCCGAATTTTTTTCTCAGACCTGAAGTAATGCTTGGATGCTATAAACACAGCTATTATGGATATAACAGATAATACTTATACTGAATACTAAATAAATAAATATGTAGTTTAATTATATATTAGTTTTTCGATTTAATTACGTATGTATGTGACACTGTACATAAGTAGATATTTTTTTTTAATGAGCCGATATATCACTCAATAGTAATACAGACTTAAAAGTGAGGCTATAACTACAATATTCACAAACAGAACGACTACAACAAAACGTTGCTCAATATATCTATACAATTATATCTTGGGAAAATACAACCACAATACAAAACGACAGAGTGAGTAGAAGAAGCTTGGCAAAGGAAGTTGTTGTACATATATTCATACATTAAGCCATACATTTCGTTCTGCTTAAGTCTGTCAGTCATGCAATCACCAATGCAAGGTGTGGCGATCACTGCATGACACTCCTTCGACCTGCCTTCCTTCCACCTCTTCCAACCACCATGCGTTTTGGCGTTGTTATTCTTGTGTTATCATTCCCTGTGTTGTTATCATCCCCTGGATTGTTATCATCCTCTTTGCTGTTATCCTCCCCTGACTTGTTATTATCCCCTGTGTTGTTATCATTCCTTGCCTTGTTATCATCCTCTGTGTTGTTATCCCCTGTGTTGTTATTACCCCCTTCTTGTTATCATCCCCTGTATTTTTATTATCCTTTGTCTTGTTATCATCCCCCTGTGTTGTTATCATCCCCTCGTCTATTTATCACCTCCTTTGTTGTTATCATCCCCTGTGTTATCATACCTTGTGTTGTTATCATCCCCTGTGTTGTTATCATTCATTGTGTTGTTCTCACCCCCTGTGCTGTTATCCCCTGTGTTGTTATTACCCCCTTTTTTTATCTCCTTGTTTGTTTTCATCCCCTTTTTTTGTTATCATCCTTTTCCCTTGGTTATTATCCCCTGTGTTGTTATCACCCTCTGCCTTGTTATTATCCCCTGTGTTGTTATCACCCTCTGCCTTGTTATTATCCCCTGTGTTGTTATCATCCCCTTTCTATTTATCACCTCCTGTGTTGTTCTCACCCCCTGTCTTGTTATCATCTCCTGTCTTGTTATTATTTGATTGCCCTTCTTGTGTTCTTAATCTTTTGTTAATATCGTTGTGTTATTATGTCTCTGTTATTGTTTTTTTGTTGTTATCTTATGCTTGTGTTCTTTCTCTTTTGTTATCAATCCTGTGTTTTTTTTATTCTATATATTCATTCTTGTGTTTTTATTATTTTAGTTTATTATCATTCTTTATTTTATTATGTTTGTTTTATTACTATTTTGTTAACATTCTTGGGTTTTTATTCCTTTATAATTATTCCTTTGTTATCATGCTTGTGCTATTGTCATTTCGTTATCATTTAATTATCATTTGGTTATTATGTGTTATGGTGCTTCTGTTATTATTCTTTTGTTATTATTTTTATTATTATTTTCCCTGTGTTACATTCGTGTTATTATCGAAGTTTTTTTTATCATTTTGTTATCATTCTTGTGTTGTTATCCTGTTTTCTTCCATTAATCCTTGTGTTTTTCTTCGTTGTCGCTTATAGGATGCCAGCTGTCTGTCATGTGTTAATATCCTATGTTCTCAGCCTTGTGTTATAACATGTTTCATTATCCTTTTATTATTAACTCATTATTCTTGTGTAATTATCCTTGCATCATTATCCTTGTGTAATTATCCTTGTGTAATTATCATTGCATCATTATCCTTGCATCATTATCCTTGCGTAATTATACTTTCCTCATCATCGCATCACTATCCTTGTGTTATTATCCTTGTCTCACTACTCTTACTTCATCATCCTTGTTTCCATTAATATTATTGCGTTTTTAACTTTCTGTTATTATCATGTCCCATGTCATTAGCCATGTGTAAATTTTCGTGTCATTATCTCTACATCATTATCCTTGTGTTGCTGTTCTTATGGTATTCGGTAGTACGTAAAGCATTTACTTTTGTGTTCTTATCCTTGTGATTTCTTTCTCAAATCCTGTATCCTAATATTGTCTATCTATTTCCAGCCATTTTTTTATATCATCATCTGACACTTTTCACATATACACAAAAGAAAAAATAAACACACACAACCCCACACACACACTATGCACACACCACACCACCAAAACACACACACACTATAGGGACAGACACACCAACACACACCACACACACATACACGCCACTCCACACCACACACCACACACACACACACACAACACACACACATACAACACACACACACACAACACACCACAAAAACACCAGCCCACACACCAAAACACACACACACACACACACACACACACATATTATATAAAATTTATACTTAATATATATATTTTTAAAATATATTATTATTATATATATAAAATATACACACACACACAACACACACACAACAAACACACCACCAACACACACACCACACACACACACAAACACACACAGCCACACACACACAAACACATACACACACCACAACACACACACAAACACACACACAACAAACAAACACAAAACAAGCACCAACACATACACCACGCTTAAAATAAAAAAAAATAAATATATATAATATATATAATAATATATTATTAAAATATATGTTGTATATATATATATATTATATATATAATATATATAATATATATATATATATTAATATATATATTAAAATTATAATTATATGCTAACCACACACACTAAACACATGAATATGTATCAACCAGACACACACACACAACACACACACACCCACCCCACACACACACAACACACACAAAAACCACACACACACAAAAAACACAAAACAACAAAACACACACACACACACACATACACCCCCCACAAAAAAAAAAAACACCCACCCACCATGCGTAGTGTTATGTGTATATACACAGATTTACTAGTTATATATATATATATATATATATTATATATATATATAATATAAAATATTTAAATATATATATAAATATATATATAATATTATATAATATATAAAATTATATATATATATAATATATATATATTATATATATGTCCGTCCCACAAGGACGTTTGGGGATCATGGTTTCCATGATTTTCTTGGCATTGAGCGGGGGTTTGCCGTTGCCTTCCGCATATAAATATATATGCATACATAATATTCATCACACACACACACACACACATGCGTATGTATATATGTGTATATACACAGATATACATACGTATGTACATTTGGGCCACACCACATATAGACATATGTAGATATGGATAATTTATATATATATTTTAAAATTTTATATATATATATATATATATATATATACTTTTATATAATATATATAATTATATATATTAATATAATTAAAATATATGTATATATAATACATATATTATTTTTATTTATAATGAAAAATGATTTTTGTAGGTGATTGTAAATATAATATGTTTAAAGAACAAAACTATATATACTAATACACACACAAAAATCTATTATCATCTTCCCTCTATTTACGTCTGTCTATCTAAAACACACCACACACACCCCCACACACACACACACACACACCACAATATATATTATATATTTTAATATAATATATATATATATATATATTATAATTATATATATACTAATATACATACATTATATATATATATATATAATATATAATATATATTATATAATAATATAAAAAATATATATATATATTATAATATATATAAATATAATATATATATATATTAATATAATATATATATATTATTACACAACACACACACACACACACACACACACACCACACAACACACACACACAACACAACATATATATAATTTTTATATATATATATATTTATATAATATAATATTATATGTATATATATAAATATATTATATAATATATATATATATTAATATTATATATATATTACATTATTATAATTTAAAATAACTAATAATAATATATATTATATAATAATAATTAACAATATAATATATATACACACACCACACACGCAGTGTGTGTTGTGTGTGTGTGTATGTGGTGTGGATGTGGGTGGTTTTTTTTTTTGTGTACACACAACCACACACACACAACACAACAACACACCACACAACCCCACATAACACACCACATATAATTATATTAAATATAATATATAAATATTATATCTTTTTAATCAATATATACATTATATAAATTTAATTTTAAAATTTTATTTTATAAAATATATATTATATATAATAATATATATATATATATATATATATATATATAATTTTATATATTTTATATATATATATATTAAAACACACACACACACACACACTCAAAAACACGCACACACACACAAAAAAACACACACACCACTCAAAAACACACACAACCAAACAACACAACACACACACTCAAAAAAAACACACACACACACACACACACACAACACACACCATATTATATATGGATTAAAATTTTAAAATATATAAAATAATATATAAATATATATATATTATATATATTATATATAAAAATAATTATATATGTATATATGTGTATGTACCAGAAAACATAGTTGTATATTTGGGGATACACATACATAGACTAGTATATAAGGATATATTTTAAATTAATATATAT
>NC_051388.1:61003019-61005519 GCF_015228065.2 Penaeus monodon | reverse complement strand
CCAATTGTGGTCTCTATATCATTCTCAATTTCATTCATCCTGTCCTCCTATATCACAAATAATATTTATGAAATAATATTAGGTTCCTGCAATATCTTATACTTTATATTCATCTCATCTCCAGAGTCTCTTGTTAATCTTAGGAAATAATTCCCTTATATATATATATGTGGGCACACACACACAACACACACACACACACACACACATACACAAATGTATATATATTATCTTTGGCTTTGGTTTAAAAAAATATTCTTGCGGTCTTCGCTTGCCACACATGACTCAGAATCTTGGTAATCCCTGCTAGTATTTCAAGGCAAGTTTCCAGGCTGTTGTCTTTTCAGGATTCTCTTTCCCTTTTGTGGTTGTGTTTCCGTCCGTTGGTGTCCCCTTTATGTATCAGGAGCGACAGTTTCACCCTTGTGTTATTAACCTTCCTTTTGTTTCAAAGGCTGCTAATAAGTGCCAGACGGCTGGCACGGATGGCTGTCACGTGCACTGCATCAACATATTGTCACACGTAAGGCTTTGCATGACCGTCTCAGCAACTTCAGCTCTCTCTTGTCATTGAACAGTGCGATGGGAATGAATTATTAGTCTGCCATTTTATTTCATTTCCTTCTTTCGGCGACAAACATGGTCGGGAACGGGAGTTCGCGCGGCCTGCGAGTCCGTGCATGAGAGACGAACGGATGTGGTGCATGACGGCTTACCCCAGGGTGGTTGTCGTGGCCACGGCAGTTTTTACGTCGACCTGGAGGAGTCCATGAATACAGCTTCAACGGTCAGTCACAGTCTCAAAGAACGAGTTTCAGGTTGAACGATCCGCTCAACCTGAAACTGACGCGACTTACCACGCATGAAAAATTTATTGCAGTGACAGGCTTGATAGCTGATGGTAGTAGGCTGGGTTGGTCATCCCCCCTCCCTCTCCCCCGCTCACGGCCGGTCCAAGTATAAACAAACCTGCAGGTATTGAGCATGCTCAGTAAGGATTAGGGCAGCCATATTTGTTATTCAAATTAACCAATCAGGATGGGAGTTCATACTGAAATTGATTGGCTGGTGGGCGGAGCCTTGTCCGACACAAGATCTGTGGTGTGATTGTTAGGTGACCAATCACGCGCCTGGTGGGTTGATGAGGCTCCGCCCTCTGCTTGGCCGCGCGTAATCGTAGCCGCTGTGTTCCGAGCCGGGAGTGGGCGGACCTCACCCATCGGCCGGCTCCACGTCACACCTCCTGCCATCTGGCGGCCGCTTCCCCAAGCTGTGACCAGGCCCGCAAAACCACACACTTTAGGAAACAATGCCCCCTGCGAGCCGACAGGGTGACGGCAGGTGCATGGGGTGATGATGTTAAGGGACACGAGGGAGCCCCATCTTCAAAGGCCAGGCTACCCAATCCCCGGGGCTACTCCAGCACCTGTTCGTTCGAGCCTCGCCACAATCCCATCTGTGCGGCCGAGGTCATCTTCTGGGCAGCGGCGAAGTTGGTATATACCCACGTCGAGCCGAGTTTGACCCACGGGCAGGGTCAGTTGAAGGGTCAGACTGCTCGAGTGCTGTCTGGATGCCCCCCATGACCCCTCAGTGACCTCCCCCGCGGCTCTTCGACTGACCTTAGCGAGCGAACCACGCGGTCTTACGCAGCTCCCTCCTCTGCCTCTGACTCACTCCTTCCTCTCGCCTCCTTCGCTGCCTCGGCGCAAGCAAGCACTAGGCAGATGTGCAACACTCGAACGCAGAAGCACCTCTGCTGCCTACAACATCCAGGAGAACAGGTGCAGAAGGAGCAGGTGTACAGAGCCTAATATACTAGCCCCTGCAGCGTCGGTCTGTAGAATGTCTGGTACCATGATGCCACGCCAGCATAAGATCTTTGGATTTGTGAGACTTTTACACTTATTGGGGATTTCGAATATAATTTTTCCAAGATTTTATTTATAACCATTCTACATGATGATCACGGGAGAAATGATAACATGGCAGATTTTTAAACAAACTTAAAGGAAAGTTGACACACTTTCTAATGTGTACTTGAAACCTTATAAAAAATGCATATATATTTAGACTATTGCAGATGTTGTCTATAAGGTAAATCCATACTAATATTTAGACGCAAATGATATTCTATAAACCACATCCTCCAGTCTATGATAAAGCCAGTGAACCTAAAATTTCATGTTACGTTATAGATTTTATTGATGATAAACGATAAAAATAAACTTTATCTTTATTCAATCTCGATTACAAGATGAGTCATCCACTCAAGAGAGTATCCTTGGAATATATTGTCACTTGCTCATTGCACTCAAAGGCTTCGTATATATATATATATATATATATATATATATATATATATATATATATGTAGATATATATAAAGATATATATTTATATATATACAAACATATACATATACATAAACACACACACACACACACACACACACACACACACACACACACACACACACACACACACACACACAACACAC
>NC_051388.1:60960519-60965519 GCF_015228065.2 Penaeus monodon | reverse complement strand
ATATATTATATATAAACAATACTTATATATATATATATAATATATTTTTATAAAATAAAATATATATAAAATATATATTTATACTTATGTGTATATCCTTTAAATTATACACACACACACCACCCACACACACCCACACACACACCACACACACACCACAAAACCCACACACCCCACCCCACACACACACACACCCCACACACTTCTGTATATTTGTGTGTGTTTGTGTGTTGTGTGTGTTTGTGGGGGTTTGTGTGTGTGTGTGGTTTGTGTGTGTGCGTGTTTGTGTTTGTTAAAAATTTATTTGAAAAATTAATCCCCACTTTATAAGGGGTGTACATTCAAAATTATTTTTAAAATTTATGTATATAAAATTACACACAAACACACATTATAATTATATATTTTATATTTTAAATTAATTATATATTAAAATTTATATAAAATATATAAAATATATATATATATAATATATATATGTATATTTTTTAATACATATATATATTATCCCATTTTATATATATTATTTTTTTTTTAAAAAAAATTATGAAATTATATATAAAACATATATATGTATATATAAAATTATATATATATTTTCTATATAATATATTTATATTTTTAAAATATATATATTAAAACTTTCATACATACACACAAAATACACCCCTCCACATGAATGTTTGGTGTTTTTGTGGGGATTTATATATATATATATTATATATATATAAAAAAAACAAAATTAGATATAAAATTTAATAATATTATAAACATCTATATTTTACGATATATATGCGCCCCCCCACACATGCACTTTTTAAAAATATAAAATATATATATATATATTATTTTTAAAATTTTATATATATACATATAAAATAAACATATATATTACAAAATTAATATTTTAAATATATATATTATATATATAATATATAAATATATATATATTATTATTTCCCATATATATTTTTATATATATCTATTTATAAAATATATATAAATATATATTGTATATATATATATTATATATATATTATATATATTATATATACATAATGCTTTTTGTATTTCTTTATTCATTTTCCTTAGGGTTTATTAAAAGAGAAAAATTTAAAATAGATATTTAATAAAAAATATTTACATATATATTTATATATATATATTAAAAATATATAATTATATATATATTTTTGGGGGGGTGTGTGTGGGGTTATTATATTTTATTTTATATAATTATATATATATTTTTATACTTTTATATGTATAATATATATTTAAATTTATATATTTTTTTTTTTTTTTTATATATATAATATATATATATATAATTTGTATTTTTATATGTAGATATAAAATATATTATAAAATATTATTAATTATATATATATATATATATATTTTAAAATATAGAGAGAGGAGAGAGGAGAGAAGAGGGGAAAGGAGAGGAGAGGGGAGTGGAGAGAGAGAGAAAAGAGGAGAGAATAAAGGGAAATACATTTAAGGAAAAATATATTATTTTAATACAAAACCAAAAACAACACCAAAACACACCCCACACAAAACACACAGACACACAACACCCCAAAACGCACACACAGACACAAAACAAAACCCCCACAACCACACACACAAAAAAAACCACACACACACAGAAACAAAATTACCAAAACCACATCTCACAGGCCCAAAAAACCCCACCACATAATCTATCTATCTTTTCTATCTATCTTTTCTATCTTTTAAATTATCTATCTTTTTTCTATCTATATATATATTTTTATAAAATATTTTTATATGTGTTTTGGGGTGTGTGTGTGTGGTATATATATATTTTATATCTATATATATAATATATATATATTTTATTTTATTTTATAAATATGTATATATATATATATATATTAATAATGAAATATTTTGGTATAAAAATTTTAAAATATATATTTGAAATATCCCAATAAATCAAAAAAATTCCCTTTATAATGCATATATATAATATTTTAATATATATATTTTAAAAATTATAAATATATATAATGAATATATATATGTATATGAATATGTTTTAAATATTCATGATATTTTGTAAAAACCCATAAAATGTATATATTATAAAATATAAATATATAATATATAAAAATATATATTTATATAATATTATATATTTTATATATTTTTATATATATATATATATTATATTTTAAAAATTATTTTGTATAAATTTTTTTAATATATAAAATTATTGTATAATATTTATATAAAAATTTTTTGTATATTTTTAAAATACTTTTCCATAATATATATATATATATATTATTAATATTTTAAAAAATTATATATATATAATATATATAAAATTATATAAAAATATTATATATATATATAATATCCCTAAAGATATATATGAATACATTTTGGGAATTTTTTCTATATATTATATATATATATATATTTTATAATTATATATATATATATATATATTTTAAAATTATACATAAAGATAAAAATTGCATACACGTAAATGTTTGTATATATTTTATATTTTAATATATAAAATTTATATTATAAAAATTAATATATATAAAATTTTGTAAATATTTATTTTTTAAAATTATATTTTCTTATATATATGACACCAACCCCAACACCCACAAACCCCACACCCCTTTAAAAACCACACACCCCCCACACATAAACATATGTGTGTGTATTTTGTGGGGTTGGTTTTGTGTGTGTTTTTGGGGTGTGTGGGTGGTGTGTTTGTGGGTGTTTTTTGGGTGTTTTGTGAGGTTTTGGGTTTTGTGTGTGGTGTGTGTGTGGGGTGTTTGTGTAAAAAATTTAAATATGGATACAAATCCCTATTTTTATTTATACGTAATTCATTTTCTTTATATATTCATATATATTATGTATATTATAATATATATATATATTATATATACTATATTTTAATAAAAACCCCCACCACACACACCCCCACACACACAAATATAATTATATTATTTTAAATATATATATTTTATATTATATATAATATATATATACATACAAACACACACCCCACACATACACACACAACACCCACACACACACACACACACACACCCCCAACACATTATATATATATATATATAAAATTATATTATTATAAAATATATTTTATATATCTATATATATACATATAAAAATTATATATATTATATATTTATGTTAAAATATATATTTTAAATATATACAAATTATATATATATTATAATATAATATATTTTATTTTTATATATATATAATATATATATGTGGGGTGTGTGTTGGGGTATGTATGAAATTATAAAATTTTAAATTGTAGTACATCTATATTTTTTTTAAACATAAATATATTTTTTATTTATAATATATTCGTATATATATTTTTTGAAAATTGGAATATTATTTATGTTTTAAAATATAATTATATTATATATAATAAAATTAATATATTATAATTATAAAATATATATAAATATATTATATAATATATATATATAATAATATATATATATATATATAATATTTATATGTTTAAAATAATTTTAGGATATGTATAAAAACCCTTTATATATATATATATCTATATCTATTCTATATCTATATTTTAAAATTTTATATATATATTATATTATATATATAAATATATATATATCTATATCCTATCTACTATCTTCTATCTTTTCCTATCTATCAATTAATATTATAATATATATATATATTTTTATATATATATATATAATATATATATATATTTTACACACACACACACAAAACCACACACCCCAACCCCCATACATATTATTTTATATATATATATATATATATATATATATTATATATAGTAAAATATATATATATATTTTATATATACATATAAATATATTTATAAAAATTATCTATATATATATATATATATATATATTATATAAATTTAAAAAATATATATATATATAATATATATAAATATACATATATTTTATATAATTATATATAATATATAATATATATATATATATTATATATATACATACATATTGTATTTGTTCTTTTTTTTATTTATTTATAAAAAACACCAAAACATACAAAAACAGAAAACAAGAACGCACGAACAAACCACCCCTCTAGCATATATTTTTTTTAAATATTATAATAAAAATTTTATAATATATATATAATATCCATATATATATAAAATATATTATATATATATATATTTTATAATAGTTTTATATATAAAGATGTGTGTTTTGTACCATACACATATGGAAAAAATTTATATAAAAAAAGAAAAGAGAAAAAGAAAAAGAAAAGAAAAGATAAGAAAAAAAAAAAAATATATATTCATGTATTTATACACACACACACAGACTCACACACGCACACACACACACACACATACAAAAAACCCACACCAAATTTATTTTATATATATATATAATAAAAAAATATTATATATATATATTGTAAGTTATATTTTAAAATATACACAAAACGAACACACAACCAACACACACACACAACAAAAACAGACCACAAAAACATTTTTTATAAAATATATATAAAATATATATTATATATATATATATATAAAATATTTTAATAATATATATATTGTGTGTGTGTGTGTGATTTGGGATATTTTATAAATAAACCCCCAAAGGGAACAAAAAACCCCACCCCACCCCACCACACACCAACCCCAAAACACAACACACACCCATAAATTAAAATTTTAAATTAGTTTTTAATTTGTATATATTATATTATATAATATATAATATAAATCTCTCTCTCTCTCTCCTCTCTCTCCCCTCTCTCTTTTCTCTCTCTCTTCTCTTTATATGTAAATTTTTAAAAATTATATATTATATATATATATATATAAAATATTTTATAATTATATAAGTTTTGAAAATAAAATGAAATTGGGATATAAAACAAACACAACTAGACACACAAAACACACGAAC
>NC_051388.1:60820475-60824942 GCF_015228065.2 Penaeus monodon | reverse complement strand
ATATATAATATATATAAAAAAATATTTTTAAATATTTATATATATATAATAAAAAAAAATATTATATATAAAATTTATTTATATATATATATATATATATATATAAATATATATATATATATTAAAAAAAACTTTTTTTTTTTTTTTTTTTTTTTTTTTTTGGGTGTGTGTGTTTTGTGTGTGGTTTTTGGGGTTGTGTGTGTGTGTTGTGTGGAGTGTGGTGTCTGTTTTTATAAACACACCAGAGATGTATATACGTACACCTCACAGATACACCCATCACACCCATTTTTATTTATGTGGTGTGGTGTATGGTTTTTGGTTTTTTTTACACACACACACCACACACCCACACACACCCCAAAAACCCCATACAAATATATGTAATATATTTTATATAAAATATATATATAAATAATATAAATTATAAAATTATAATCCACATAATAATATATATATAATAATAAAATTATATATATATATATATATATATAAAATATTATATTATATTATATAAATTAATTTTTAAAATATCTATTTTTAATGTAGAATTTTAATTTTTATTTTGCGTATTTTAATATTGTGTGGATGTTAGGTGTTTATTTGTCTGTCTGTCTGTCTGTCTGTCTGTGTGTGTCACCTTTCCATCCTCGATTAAACTTTTTTTCGACGGACAAATTCACAGACGTCCTACTGTTTATATGAGTCCAGCGATGCTCAAAATTGGCGCATGCAAAATAGTGAAGACTTTTATCTCAACCTTGCATCATAATACCATAGCATTTAAAGTTTAAGTGCCTAATAAATGCGAAGTAATTGTCTCGCGAAATCATAACATCGAATACAAGGGTTTGGGTTTTTTTGAGTCGTTTGCGTTATCTGAGGAAATAAAGTTTATTTTTTATTCATATTATAATTCATTTTCTCTTTCTTCTTTGGTCCTTAAGTACGGTACTTGAGCGGTATTAATGGGAGAGGGGAAACTATGAATTTATTTACTTGATTTTTACAAGCTGTTACATCTGTTCTTCATTTCCTTTCCGGTGTTTCTATTTTGTTAATGTTCCTCTTTTTTGCTTCTTTCTCTTTTGTTCCTTCTCTCTAACTCTTTTTTTCTCTCTCTCTGCTTCATTTGCTCTTCCAAAACACACACATATATCCAAAACAAATGATAAATCCGAAAAAAAAAATCTATATTTTTTCTCTCTGTCTCTCTCTTCCTCTGTCTCTCTCCAAATCATAGGCGATCCAGGATCATTAAAGCATTTATTATGTTTTGTGACCCTTTTACGAGGTCACACATTTTCCCCCCTGCTCAAGCCCGGTGGGGGGCAAATCTTAAGTAGGGGGGAAGGAGAGGGGAACGAAAAGAAGGCCGAAAAGAAAAAAAAGGATAGGATGAAGTGAAAAGGTTTTAAATAAGAAAACGGGCTGACAAAAGAGCATTTTTTAGCATTTTTCGAAACTTGTTTAAATTTTTCTTCCCCCTACAACGGTCAACCATTTTTAAAAACCCTAGCAAATCTCATAGAGAAAAGAGCTTTGAGGCTGTGCTACGAAGCCAAACAAAAGCAAAGAGATATTGTTAAGTCTTTTAACACGAGTGAACTCAGTCGTCCGGTGCCTAACAATGCAAGGAAGATGGCACTGTAAGTTCTGAAGGAGAGATATTAAGGAACAAAAAAGCAGGGGGGCAATAACATGCCATCTCTTTATTCAGTACTTTGAACCTGACGTCACTGCAATTTACATTTACAAAGCATGCATTGCAAAGACTGGGATGGCTTATGCCTTGAGTGAAGCTTTTTTTATGCTAATGTTCGACCCTCGAAAAGCACTTATCCTTCTATTCTCTCTCTCTCTCTCTCTCTCTCTCTCTCTCTCTCTCTCTCTCTTCTCTCTCCTCTCTCCCCTCTCTCCTTCTTTATGTTAATATGCCCCACTAAAAACACACAACATACAACCACATAAAACACATATATGTACAAAATACTCACACGTACAAACATGTATAGAGGGACAGATGGATAGATTGATAGAAAGATATACTGATAAGCATAGTATATATATATAAATATATATACACACATACTCGTACATATATGTATCTATTTGCAATATAAATATATATATATATATATATAAATTATATATATATAATATATATATAAAATATATATACATATATTATATATATATATATATATATTATTATAATAAAATATATACATACACACACACACACACACACACCACACCACACACACACCACACAAACACACACTCACACACACACACACATACCCCAACACACACACACTCACACACACACACCCCACACACATACACACACACACACACACACCCCACACACACACACACACACACACACACACACACACATATATATATTATATAGATATATATATATATACATATATATATATATAAAATATAATAAAATATATATATATATATAAAATATATATCCACACACACACACACACACACACACACACACACACAACACACACACACACACACACACACACACACACACACACACACATACACACACACACCACCCAAAACACAACACACACACACATAGTATATATATTATATATATATATATATAATATATATATATATATATATTATATATAATTAATATATATAAAATATATATAATTAAAATATATATATATATATATATATATATATATATATATATATATATATATATATATATATATATATATTATATAAAATATATATATATATAATATATATATATATATATAATTATATATATATATAATATATATAAATATATATACATATGTGTGTGTGTGTGTGTGTGTGTGGTGTGTGTGTGTAGTGTGGGATAAGTGTATGTATGGGGTGTGTATGTGTGCGTGTGTGTGTGGTGTGTGTGTGGTGTGTGTGTGTGTGTGTGTGTGTGTGTGTGTTTTTGTGGGGTGGTGTGTGGGGATATATATAATATATATAATATATATATATATATATATATATATATATATATGTATATATTAATATTAATAATATATTAATATATGTGTGTGTGTGTGTGTGTGTGTGTGTGTGTGGTGTGTGTGTGTGTGTGTGTGTGTATGTGTGTGTGTGTGTGTGTGTGAGTGTGTGTGTGTGTGTGGATGTGTGTGTGTTGTGTGAGTGTGTTGTTGTGGGGTGTGTGTGTGTGGTGTGTGTGTGTGTGTGTGTGTATGTATATTTTATATAATTATATTATATATAATATATATTATATATATGTATATATATATATATATATATATATATATATATATATATATATATATATATATATATTTATATATGCAAATAGATACATATATGTACGAGTATGTGTGTATATATATTTATATATATATACTATGCTTATCAGTATATCTTTCTATCAATCTATCCATCTGTCCCTCTATACATGTTTGTACGTGTGAGTATTTTGTACATATATGTGTTTATGTGGTTGTATGTTGTGTGTTTGTAAGTGGCATATAAAACATAAAGAGAGAGAGAGAGGGAGAGAGAGAGGAGAGAGAGAGAGAGAGGGGAAAGAGAGAGAGGAGAGAGGAGAGAGAGAGAGAGAGAGAAAAAAATAGGGATAAGTGTTTTTCGGGGGTCAAAACATTAGCATAAAAAAAGCTCACCAAGGCAAACCGTGCCAGTCTTTGTAAAGGCCAGCTTGGAATGTAAATTGCTAGTGAAGTCGGTTTTGTCAAAAGACTGAATAAAGAGATGGCTGTTATTGCCCGTTTTTTGGCCTAATATCTCTCCTCAAAACTTACAGTCCCACTTCCCTTGCATGTTAGGCACCGGAGACTGAGTTCACTCGTTTTAAAAGATTAACAATATTTTTTTCTTTTTTTGGGGCTCGTGCACCCTCAAAGTTTTTTCTCTAGAGATTGAAGGGTTTACAAAGTGGATTGACCGTTGTATGTGGAAGAAAGAACTTAACAAGATTTCGTAAAATGCTCAAATGCTCTCTTGTCAGGTCGTATTTTCTTACTTTTTCACTTTCCTACCTTTTTTATTCTTTTCGGCCTCTTTTCTTTTTCTCCCCTTTTCCTCCCTACGTTAAGATATCTGTCCCCAACCGGCTTGAGCATCGGGAAAATGTGTGACCTCGTAAAAGGGTCACAAAACATAATAAATGCTTTAATGATCCTGGATCGCCTATGATTTGGAGAGAGACAGAGGAAGAGAGAGACAGAGAGAAAAAATATAGATTTTTTTTTTCGGATTTATCATTTGTTTTGGATATATGTGTGTGTTTTGGAAGAGCAATAAAAGCAGAGAGAGAGAAAAAAAGAGTTAGAAAAAAGGAACAAAGAGAAAGAAGCAAAAAAGAGGAACATTAACAAAATAGAAACACCGGAAAGGAAATGAAGAACAGATGTAACAGCTTGTAAAAATCAAGTAAAT
>NC_051388.1:60770117-60772617 GCF_015228065.2 Penaeus monodon | reverse complement strand
TATGAAATTATAACATAATACAATATATTAATATATATAATTATAAAATTTTATATATAATATTTAATATATATATATTTATATAACAATATTATATTATAATATTTTAAAATATAGAAGATATATTTTAAGAATAAGTAGATATATATACTTTCTAAAAACACGTGACCACACACGCACACCCCACAAAACACCCCAAAAACCCAAAAAACACACATACACAACACCACACACACCACACACACAACCACAAACACACACACACACACACAAACATAATAATATTATAATATATATATATAATATAAAAAGATATAATTTAAATAATATATATATGTATTATATAATATTATAATATAATATATATATATATATATTTTAATATATATAAAATATATAAATGTATTATTATAGAAATACATATACGATAATAGTATAAATATTCATATATGGTGTGTGTGTGTATGTGATATGTGCGTGTTGTATATATAATATAATAATATATAATATATAAAATAATAATATATAATTTTTTTATTTATTTTTTTTATAAAACCCAAAAACACACACACACACACACGCACACAACACACAAACACACACACCACACCAACACACACACACACACAACACACACACACACATACACACACCAACAAATAATAATGATAAAACATATATAATTATAATTATATATATAATATATATATATATTATATATAAAATTTTTATATATCTCAATCATATATGGTGTGTGTGGTGTGTTACGTGTGTGGTTTGGGTGCATAATATAATATATATTACACACACACACAAAATAATTAGTATATATAACAAAAATTAATAAAAAAAAAATATATATATATATTTATATAATTTATATTAATACACATAAAATAGGGGTGTGGTGGTGTGTGGTGGGGTTTGTTTTTGTGTTGTGTGGGGGGTGTGTGTATGTATATATATGTATTATATTTTAAATATTATAATTTAAACAACTACACACACATACACCCCCACCACCACACCCCAACCCCCACACATGTATAATAAATAAATAATATAAATAAAATTTTAATATAACAAATAATAAATATATATATATATAATATCCCCATATATATATATATATAAATAAAATAATATAATATAAATTATAATTAATTTTAATATATACAACACAAAAAATCACAAATTAATGTAATATATATATATATAAAATTAATATTAATATATATATATATATATAATAATTATATATTATATTATTGTGTGGGTGTGTTTGTGGGGCGTTGGGTGTGTGTGTGTGGTGGGTGTGGGGTGTGTGTGTGTACCAAAAGTATATATATATAATATATATAAAGAAAATATAATAAAATAATATATTTTATATAAATATATATACTTTATTTATGACATAAGCAAATAATATTATATACATAGTTTTTAAATATTAAATATATATAAATAATATATATTTATAATTTAATGTAATAATATATATACAATATATATATATATAAATATAAAAAATATATTATATATAGTATATATTAAATTTTTTATATATCAATATATATAATATATAAATATAAATATATTTTATATATATATATATATATATAAGACACACAATTTACCTATAAATAATATAAAATTATATGTACTTATGTATTATTAAATACAATATGAATCATATATTTTCATAAAAAAAATATATATTTTATAATATATATATATATAATAATATTAATAACACACACCCCCCCCACAATATATAAAATTATTATTATAAATAATAAAATATTTTATATAATAATATTATATATATATGTGAGAATATAAAATAATAATATATATATATATATAATATTATATATTATAAAAATATATATAAGCACAGGCAATATAAAATATACATATTAAACACCCCCACCCACAACACACACCACAACAAACACCCACACACACACGCCACACACAAACACACGCCACACACACACGCCACACGCCACACACACACACACAACACACCACACAAAATATATATATATTAATATAATATATATATAATATATAATTTAAGATATTTTAATATATGATAGAATATAAATATATGTATTTTATATTTTAAAATTTTATATATATATATATATAATATATATATTTATGTATTAAAATAAATATATATATAATTATATAAAAATATATTTTAATTTAATTATTTTATATATAGATATAATTATATGTATACACAAATGTACTTTAATATCCCTTTATTCGTCAAAAATATTATCTATGTATCTAATATATACATATATATATATATATATATATATTTAATATATAAGAGATTTTTTATGAAATTATGTAAAAATAAATATATTTATATAAATATATATTATATTATAAATTATATAATATATATTATATATAATTAATAATATATATTTTTTTATGTATTCAAATGAACCCCTTAACTTTTAAAACTATTATCATG
>NC_051388.1:60762617-60765117 GCF_015228065.2 Penaeus monodon | reverse complement strand
ATATTATATATGTAATTAATATGTAGATATATATATATTATTATTAATATATATATAATATATATATGATAAAAGTATGTATAAAATATATAATAATTAATATATATTAAATTATAATATATATATAAAAGTGGTGTGTGTTGTGTGTTGTGTGTGTGTGTGTGTGTGTGTAAGGTGTGTGTGTGTGTGTGTGTGCATCTGATTTGCTCTAGACAATTTTTTTAAATATCAACACAACATACACAAACACACAAAAGCCCCAAACACACACAAACACACACCCACACACACACAACCCCCCAACCAAAACACATACCAAACACACACCAAAAACACAAAAACATGTATATATATATATTATATATATATATAATTTATATTATATATATATTTTTAAAATTTACTTTTTTTTTTTTTTTTTTTTTTTTTTTAAATTCGGTATCGATGCTCGAACCATATATAATATTTATATAATATATATATAATAATATATAATAATATTATATAAATATATAATAATATATTATATATAAAAAAATATATTAATAAAAAAAAATTTATAATATATATATAAAAATATAATATATTACATATACAATAACTATATATGTATATGTATTTTTTCTTGTTTCCAGCTTTAACCCTTATATATATATATATATTATATAATTAAATATAATAAAATATATATTATTATATATATATATATAATTATATATATAATATAATAATTTTATATTATAATATATATATGAACGAGCAAGATACCCATATTAAATAATATATAATATATATATAATATATATATTAATATTATATATAATTATATATGTGTGTGGTGTGTGTGTGTTGTGTGTGTGTTGTGGTGTGTGTGTGTGTGATACTTAAAAAATTTTCTAGAGCAAATCAGATGCACACACACAAAAGCACACGCAACACAACACACAATCCCCACACACCCCACACACACACACACACACACAAAATATAAATATAAAATTTTATATATATATATATAATATATATACTTAAATACTATATTATATGTTAACATAATATATAGGTAATAATATAATTTTATATATATATATATATATATTATATATATATATTATATATTTTCAACAAGTGTTTATTTTTTTTAGTCATTTTAAAACTGCTCGAAGAGAAATGAATGAAAGAAAGAGAATGAAGAGGGGGAAATGGGAAATTGTTGAAAAAATGCTGAGGGAGTGACGTAATATTTTGAGAGAGAAAGATGAGGGGAAAACATATATGATGTAAGGGTTTACTAAAAACAAAAAAGAAAAAAGGGAAAGGGTAAAGCCAAAAGAGACAGACAAGGGGGGAAAAAAAGGAAAAAAAGAAGGACTGAAAAGGGGGAAAAAAAAAGGAAAAAGAAAAAAAAAGAAAAAAAAGAAAACATAAAAGGAAAAAAAATACAGCCCTGGCTAGTGAAATTTTCTAAAACCCTGTTTACGCTAGAGGTTTTACAAACTTCGGGAAATCTGCAACCGGGGAAACGCTTTTTCTGCATTTCCGTTGACAAAATAAATATATAAAATAACCATGGGATATCAAAAATTTTCGATCCCGGTCCCTAAAAAACTGTTTTTAAAAAATTTCGTGCCCCGGGACCCTTTTTACATTTTTAAAAAGCGATATATCGCAGACGCAACTAAACGTAATAAAATACCAATACTGATTTTTGTTTAAATTTTGGAGGGTGATGCTTTGAAAACAATAAAAAGTAGCTTAAAATTTCTAAAACAGTTAAGATTACAAATTATCCATTTAAATTTCAATAAAAAAAAAAAATTCCAAAGGGTTTCCCTGCACCTAAAATAAAATTAAAATTTGAAAGATAAAAGGGGCTCATAGCATTCAAAGCAAAAAAAATAAATAAAAAGAAACCCCCTTTGCCTCTTTCATATATTTTTGGGGCCCCCAATGTAGGGCCGAGAAACGGGTAAAAGGGGGGGAAACAGGAGAGAGAGAGGAAAGAAAAGAGAGATTGAGAGAGAGAGAGAGATTAATATATATATGTTTGTGGTTGTGTGGTGTGTGTTTAAAATATATATATATATATATATATATAAAATATATAAAATTATATATATATTATATAATTTTTAAATTTTGTACGATATATACAAAAATTTTTCTACATACACACCCCAAAACCCCACACACACACACACACACCCACCACAACCAAATTATATATATATATATTTTAATAATATATATATAATATATATATTTTTGTATATATTATATATATATATATATATATTAATTATATATATATTTAATAAATTTATTTTTTTCTTTTTTTTTTTTTAAACGTAGGTTCATGATTGAGCCCCCGGGGGGTCAAAACTGATTTTTAAATATTTTAATATATATTAAAAATATATTATTTTATATAAATATTATAATTTTATATATATATAGTATATTAAATATCAAAGAAATCGAGCACGATATCTGGATTTTT
>NC_051388.1:60717617-60722617 GCF_015228065.2 Penaeus monodon | reverse complement strand
AGAGAGAGAGAGAGAGAGAGAGAGAGAGAGAGAGAGAGAGAGAGAGAGAGAAGATATCAATAATAACGATAAATAACAATACTGATGATAATAAGAACTACAGTGATATCATTATCAGGTTATCGTTCCTAACATTGCAATAAAAGGTATTAGAAAAAAGCAATGTAAATAAAACCATAACAATAGCAATAATGGCTAATGGAGTCATCGTGATTTTTAGTCCGAAAGTAATATTGCAAAGAATAACAATAACATTAACAATTATGGCAATCATAGTGTTACGAGAAATAATTGCAAAATGTAACCAAGACCGACGCAGAAAATTGGCTGAATATTTTTGATTCACGAAGTCAGTATTTTATCGATATGAAGGAGAGATAAGAAGGAAGAGAGGTGGGGGGGGGGTAAGGGGGATATAGGGGGGAAGGGTAGGGTGTCTGTGTGAGGGGGGAGGAGGGGGGGAGAAAATGATCATAAAACAAGAACAATATAAAAAAAAATAAAAAAAAAAAAAAAACGACACGAAACACGAAAATAAATAAATAAATAAATAAAATACGCACGTAATAACAAACACAAGCAACAGACAAACCCAAACACTGACCTTCCGCCTGCCGATAGCTCGATTCGATGCGAAATGGCTACCAATGCGTTTCTCGAAAAGGTGGAGTCCATTCCGGGAAGTTTGAGAGACAGGGAAGGCTATGAGGAGGGAGAAGGGGGGAGAGGGGGAGAGGGGGGGAGGAGAGGGGGGGAGAGGAGAGAGGGATGGTCAAGGGAGGAGGAGGAGTAGGACAGAGGGAGGGAGGGGTGGAGGAGGGGAGGGAGGGGTGGAGGAGGGGCCAGAGGGAGGAGAAGGGGTGGGTAAGAAGGATCGGATATGGGGAGGGTAGGGAAGGGTGTTACATAGGGGGGGGAGTGGCAAGAGGGAAAGGAGTAGGGACGGAGGGGGAGGAGGAGGAAGGAGGTAAGAGGGATGGTTGCCCAAGGGGGGGAAGGAGCGGGGGGGGAAGAGGGTAATGGGGAGGGGGGGGAAAGGGGTGTTTAGAGGGGGAGGGAGGGGTAGAGGGAGAGGGAGGGAAAGGGGAAGGTTAAATCGCGGGGTTCTGGATCACGCCAGGACCCCGCACGCCATGCTGGTTCTCGTCTCTGTCTGAGATCGACAGACAGACACTGCGGAGATATTTTCTTTTTTCTCCGCTTATCGTTATTTTTCTTTGTTTTCTTTTGTTTTCCTCCTTTCTCTCTGTTTTGTTGTTGTTGTTCTTGTGTTTGTTGTTTTATGTATTTCGTTTTTTTTTTCTCTTTTTCTTCTTTCATTTTACTTTATTTGATTTCTCCCTCCCTCTCTCTCTCTCTCTTTCTATCTATCTAACTATATCTATCTTTCTACCAATCTACCTATTTATTCATCTATTTATGTACCTATCTATGCATCTATTTATCTATTTATCTACCTATCTATTCATTTTTTTATCTATCTATCTACCTATCTATTCATCTATGTATCTGTCAGCCTTTATATGTCTTCTTACCTTTTCCCTGTATAGCTGTTTGTTCACGAACTGTTCATAATCTTGAGAAAATATTATTGCACGTTCATCAGAATGACGTCGAGGATAATCTTGCGTAAAACGAACGAGCTACGCAAATGAATCCATGCAAAGCGGGTTACGAATAACACCTCGAAAGAGGAATAAGTAAATTCTACAGTAAATTCTACATAAAAAAGGAGCAGGAATGGGAAACCAGAAGGAATAGCAAGTAATAAGAATAAAAACACAAACCAGTAATGCACTTGGCCACTCGGACCCTTGCGCAAACACAGAGCAGTATGGTAATGAAAATAACGCTCTTCATGGCAATATGATGATGCAAATACCGCTTTTCATAACAGCATTATAATGAAAATAACGCTCTTCTAACAGCACGATAATTAAAAAAGACGCTCTTCATAACAGCATAATAATGAAAATAATGTTCTTCAAAACAGCATGATAATGAACATAACGCTCTTCATTACAACAGCATGATGAAATGAGACCGGTAAGGATAATGCTAATGATAATGACAAAACTAGAAAGCTTGGAATAGTAATGAGAAGGTTAATTAGTAAATTTACTTACAAAATGTGAAATGTAGCAATGATGTTTATGATTATTAAGATTGCTATGATGGCAGTAGTGGTTTTAATTCTCATAAGTATTATACAAATATTCTTTGATGTTCCTACATATTACTAAAAATAACCGACATAACGTTTCTGAAAACATTACACAAATATCAATTACATCATATAATTATCAGTAACACCATTCACTATAATTAATAAGACCATTAAATAACATTACACTGCTATTAAATACCACGAAAAAAAAAATAATAAACATCAATTATATTAAAGATAATATATAATACTAACATTAAATTGAATATATAAACAAAGAAAATTATTGAAATGAACAGTATTATTCGAAAAATAACGATAATAAAATATTATAAATATCATAAGATAACCTATTATAATATTATATTGATATATTTTTATTATTAAAAATATCGTTGTTATTACCAGATAATTGTTATTATCGTTATAACAGTATTGCAATTACCATAATAATTATTAAAATTATTGTTAGTATCATTGTTCACTGATCGATATTATTAGTACTATTGATAAGGGCACCATGTTATCGCCACTGTTATATCCGTAATCATTGGTATCATTATCATTATAATCATTGCCCTCTGTGACATTGTGACATGTTATTATCATGATAGCTTTTTTTATCGTCATTATGTTTATCACCGTTTATTAACTGATATTACTATCACAACTATTTTGTAAGTTCGCATTATCATTGTTACGATTTTTATTATGGCTCTTATTGGTGTTATCATAATCTTCATTATGATTTTTATTAATCATAAGATAATAATAATAGTAAATAATAATAACAAAATAATAATAATAATAATAATAATAATAATAATAATAGCAACAATTATGATAATAATTATAATAATTATGTTAATATGAATTATTATAATACTAAGTATTATAATGATAGTAAAGATGATAATAGTAGTAATGATAATAATGTCATTATTATAATTATCATTGTCATGATCATCATTATGATTATTGTTATCATTATCATAATTATGATTATTAACATCATAATTATTAAAATCATTACTATTAGTCATATTCTCACTCTGTCTAATTCGTATTCTTATTATTATGGTGATGTTCATTATTATAAATATCAGTATTATTATCATCATCATCATCGTCTTTATCATTATCACTATTATTATTATTATTATTATTGTTATCATTTTCATCATTAAAATTGTTCAACGTAATAATAATAACAATAATAGTAGTAGTAATAATAATGATATATAATAATAATAATAATAACAATATGAATATGAATAATAGAAGTGATAATGATGATACGAATAATATATATATATATATATATATATATATATATATATATATATATATATATATATATATATATATATGATATTACTATTACAGCTTCTTCTACTACTACTACTATATACTAATGGCAACAGTAATATTGTTATTATTAAGGATAATCACAAAAATAATGAAAAAAAATAATAACAACAACAACAATAACAATAACAACAATAAAATAATAATAATAATAATAATAATAATAATGAAAATTATACAGATAATTATCATTACTCCTACATTATCATTATAAATATAATTAGTATCAATATCATTATTGTCGCTGTTATTATTTTCTTATAACTGTTATTATTGACATTATCATTATTACTGTAATTGTTTTTGTTATTATTATTATTATTATTATTATTATTATTATTATTATTATTATTATTATTATATTATTATTATTATTATCATTATCACTATTACTATTGTTCTTGTTGATATTATGGTTATTATCGTTATCATGTTCATTATCATTATTACTATAGTATTTTCATTATCGTCATTATCACTGCTGCTATTGTTATTGTTATCATTTTCATAATATATTTATTGTTATTAGCATTTTTTATTATTATTACTTTCATTATGATTAAAATTATTATAGATATTACTTATTATTGATATTGTTGGTATTATCATTATCATTATATTTTATTACATATATATATATATATATATATATATATATATATATATATATATATATATATATTATAATTGTTATTATTATTATTATTATTATTATTATTATTATTGTTATTATTGTTGTTATTATTATTATCATTATTATTATCATTATTATCATCATCATTATTATTATTATTATTATTATTGTAACTATTATTTTTGTTATTAATACCATTATTATTGTTATCATTATCTTTATTTTCATTATTATTATTATTATTATTATTATTATTATTATTATTACTATTATTAATTATTATTATTATTATCATCATCATGACCATCGTCATCATCATGATCATCATGACCATCATCATCATCATTATCTTCATTATCATCATCATGATCATCATTATTATTATTCTTATATTTTTTATTATTGTTATTATTAATATTATTATTGTTGTTGTTGTTAGTATTATCATTATTATTATCATTATTATCATTATCATCATAATTATTATCATCGTCGTCATCATTATAATAATAATAATTAGTAGTAGTAGTGGTAGTAGTAGTGTCATTATTATCATCTTTTATCATTATCATTATTACTCTTAGTAGTTTTAGTAGTACTATTGTTATCATTATCATTACTAATACTATTATTGATATCATTATCATTATGTTTTCATTGTAGTATTTGTTACTGTGGTTGTTGTTCCTGTTATGATAATATTGTGGTAATAATTATTATGATCATCATTATTATCAGCATTTACATCATCATCCTTTCGATTATTATTATCATTATTTTTATGTGATTGCTATTACTTTTGTTGATGTTGCTGATGTCATCGCCATATTG
>NC_051388.1:60687617-60690117 GCF_015228065.2 Penaeus monodon | reverse complement strand
AGAGAGAACAGGTACAACCACCAGACAAGCCGTAAACGTGAAACAGAAATAGAACAGAGAGAGAGAGAGAGAGAGAGAGAGAGAGAGAGAGAGAGAGAGAGAGAGAGAGAGAGAGAGAGAGAGAGAGAGAGAGAGAGAGGGAAAAAGAAAGAAGAGAGAGAGTTGGCTAGCCACATGCACAGCTCCTCTTCCCCGTTGCCACCTCCCCCTCCCTCCCCCCCTCCTCTCTCTCTTTCTCTTTCTCTCTCTCACACACGCTCCTCGCTCCCTGTCTCTCTCTCTGGCGATATTGATTACGAAAAAATACAACGATGGTTGGACGTAACTTTTATTACAAATCCTCCGATACAAAGCTTACAGGAACCGGCGATCTTATGGACTGAAAGGACACGTGATATGTAATTATGCTCATTAGATAACGATCATTAACATATTTTTTGATCAATTAGATTTCTTCCAAGTGGAAAGAGTATATTATTGGAACCGGCCGTGAGTTAAGGTGGGGGGAGGGGTGGGATTACGGGGAGAGGGGGGGGAGAGGGCGGAGTGCCGGTTGGGGTGCATGGAGTGAGCGTATAGACCGAGGAAGGGGGGGGGGGAAGGGGGAGGAGGGAAGAGGGAGGAGGGAGCAAATTCATAAGGGGGGGGAGGAGGTTGAAGGGAAGGAGGGTATATGGGTGGAGGGGGGGGGGTGACTTGCTAACATTTTTCCCTTCTTTTTTGACGCGAATGCTTTTATTTTTTCCCAGCTATTGCCTCCCCTTTCCCCACCTCCCCCCCCTCTCCACCCACCCCTCCCCATCACCTCTATGCCAGGCGGGGGTACTCGGGTATTTTGTTCAGCTAAATGCCATATCGCTGCGGCCATACTTATTCTCTCACCATTTCTGTTTACTGTCTGTACCTCCCCTGCGCTTCTTTCCGTTATCTGTTCTCCCTCTCTTTATCATTACCTCTGCATATTATTCATCCTCCCAAGAACAATAATGTATAATACATTACCATGATTACAAAACAGTAAAAAAAAAAACGGAGAACAACGCTTTCTTTTTATTTTTTATAATTTTTTTTCTCCTTACAAAATATACAAAATACGATTTATTCTAAGCTTTCCCACAAAATAAATCTACCATATGCTTTTCCTGTGTAATATTCAACAAGCCATTTTGCACAGCACGTCCCTGGCAAAGTGTTATTTCGGAGCGGTCTCCATATATATTATTCTACGCGCAATAAATTCCAGATGCCCGATAGAATGTATTTTGATGTTGTCTTTTCATGCAAGTGTATTGTGTATTACTCAAAGGATGTGTTTTTAGGAGTTTCCAAGTGGGTCTAGAAATTACCCTAAAATCCACAGTATGTCTTTCCGAAAGTGAAAATGGCAATTCAGAGGCTTCAAAATGGCATCTATCGTATCATTTATAATTATATAAATTTTGAACTTTTTACAACAATTAAGATGTAGATTATAGAACTAAGACGAAGAGAAAAACAAAAAATTAAGCTCAAGAAAACAACAGAAATAATAGTAATATTAATAAAAAAGGGAGACAACGCCTATGCTATTACTATTACAATTCTTACTGCAATTAGTACTGCTAATGATGATGGTGATTAATGTTAATGACTATAGAATAATAAAAAGTAACTACATTATCACTATTATCATAAGGATAATATTGGCAGTAGAAATAATAATAACAATAAATATTATATTCAAGATAATGATAATGGTAATGTTAATAATAAAGTGATAATAATAATGATATCAATATGTTCATAATGTTAATGATAATAATGAAAATAATATTAAAATGAAAAACTTACTAATACAAATAACTACAGAAATTAATGATGATTATAATACTGGTAATGCTATTGGCGATGATGATCCTGACAATAATAAAAATAATGATAATAATGGTGATTATAAATTAATGATTATGAAGATGCAACTATTATTACTACTACTACTGATGATGATGATGATGATAATAAGAAAATAAAAATAATAATGATAATGATGATAATCATAATAATAATAATAATAATAATGATAATAATAATAACCATAAACATAAGAATAAGAACAGCAACAACAGTAGTAATAACATTGATGATAATAATAATAATAGCAATACTACTAATTATAAACCAGATAATAATAATAATAATAATAACAGCAATAATAATAATATAATGGCAATAATGCTGATGATAATAATAAGAATTATAATAATGACAATAACAATAATAATAATAACATCAATAATAATAATAATAATAATAATAATAATAATAAATAATAGTAATAATAATAACAATAATAATAATAACGATAATCATCATAGCAATAGTAATAATGATGATAGTAATAATATTGATGACAGAAAAAAAGCAACTGGGATAATATAACGATAAATGATAAATAAATATATGATAGTGGAAATACCGTTAAAAAAGTAGTAGTAGCAGTGATAGTGAAGATAAGAATCAT